>NC_057414.1:5978167-6271621 GCF_019320065.1 Cervus canadensis | reverse complement strand
CAAACAGTGAGAGTTTCACTTCTTCTTTTCCTATCTGGATTCCTTTTACTTCTTTTTCTGCTCTGATTGCTGTGGCCAAAACTTCCAACACTATTTTGAACAGTAGTGGTGAGAGTGGGCACCCTTGTCTTGTTCCTGATTTCAGGGGAAATGCTTTCAATTTTTCACCATTGAGGGTGATGCTTGCTGTGGGTTTGTCATATATAGCCTTTATTATGTTGAGGTATGTTCCTTCTATTCCTGCTTTTTGGAGAGTTTTAATCATAAATGAGTGTTGAATTTTGTCAAAGGCTTTCTCTGCATCTATTGAGATAATCATATGGTTTTTATTTTTCAATTTGTTAATGTGGTGTATTACATTGATTGATTTGCAGATATTGAAGAATCCTTGCATTCCTGGGATAAAGCCCACTTGGTCATGGTGTATGATTTTTTTAATATGTTGTTGGATTCTGTTTGCTAGAATTTTGTTAAGGATTTTTGCATCTATGTTCATCAGTGATATTGGCCTGTAGTTTTCTTTTTTTGTGGCATCTTTGTCAGGTTTTGGGAATTAGGGTGATGGTGGCCTCATAGAAGAGTTGGAATTTACCTTCACTGCCAATTCTGGAAGATTTGAGTATAGTGTTACTCTTCTCTAAATTTGGTAGAATCACTGTGAAGCCACTGTCCTGGCTTTTTTGTTTGCTGGAAGATTTTGATACAGTTTCGATTTCCTTGCCTGTGATGGGTCTGTTTAAGATCTTCTATTTCTTCCTGGTTCAGTTTTGGAAAGTTATACTTTCCTAAGAATTTGTCCATTTCATCCAAGTTTTCCATTTTATTGGCATAGAGCTGCTGGTAGTAGTCTCTTATGATCCTTTGTATTTCAGTGTTGTCTGTTGTGATCTCTCATTTTCATTTCTAATTTTGTTAATTTGGTTCTTCTCTCTTTGCTTCTTAATGAGTCTTGCTAATGGTTTGTCAATTTTGTTTATTTTTTCAAAAAACCAGCTTTTAGCTTTGTTGATTTTTGCTATGGTCTCTTTAGTTTCTTTTGCATTTATTTCTGCCCTGATTTTTAAGATTTCTTTCCTTCTGCTAACCCTGGGGTTCTTCATTTCTTCCTTCTCTAATTGCTTTAGGTGTCGAGTTAGGTTATTTATTTGGTTTTTTTCTTGTTTCTTGATGTAAGCCTGTAATGCTATGAACCTTCCCCTTAGCAGTGCTTTTACAGTGTCCCATAGGTTTTGGGTTGTTGTGTTTTCATTTTCATTCATTTCTATACATATTTTGATTTCTTTTTTGATTTCTTCTATGATTTGTTGGTTATTCAGAAGCGTGTTATTTAGCCTCCATATGTTTGAATTTTTAACAATTTTTTTCCTGTAATTGAGATCTAATCTTACTGCACTGTGGTCAGAAAAGATGACTGGAATGATTTCAATTTTTTTGAATTTTCCAAGACTAGATTTATGGCCCAGGATGTGATCTATTCTGGAGAATGTTCCGTGTGCACTTGAGAAAAAGGTGAAGTTGATTGTTTGGGGGTGAGTTATAGATCTTATCCATAGTTGTGAGTGGTGTATTAAAGTCTCCCACTATTATTGTGTTACTATTAATTTCCTCTTTCATACTCGTTAGTGTTTGCCGCACATATTGCGGTGCTCCTATGTTGGGTGCATATATATTTATAATTGTTATATCTTCTTCTTGGATTGATCCTTTGATCATTATGTAGTGTCCTTCTTTGTCTCTTTTCACATCCTTTATTTGAAAGTCTATTTTATCTGATATGAGTATTGCGACTCCTGCTTTCTTTTGGTCTCCATTTGCATGAAATATTTTTTTCCAGCCCTTCACTTTTAGTCTGTATGTGTCTCTTGTTTTGAGGTGGGTCTCTTGTAGACAGCATATATAGGGGTCTTGTTTTTGTATCCATTCAGCCAATCTTTGTCTTTTGGTTGGGGCATTCAACCCATTTACATTTAGGGTAATTATTGATAGGTGTGGTCCCGTTGCCATTTACTTTGTTGTTTTGGGTTCACGTTTATACAACCTTTCTGCATTTCCTGTCTAGAGAAGATCCTTTAGCATTTGTTGAAGAGCTGGTTTGGTGGTGCTGAATTCTCTCAGCTTTTGCTTATCTGTAAAGCTTTTGAATTCTCCTTCATATCTGAATGAGATCCTTGCTGGGTACAGTAATCTAGGTTGTAGGTTATTCTCTTTCATTACTTTCAGTATGTCCTGCCATTCCCTTCTGGCCTGGAGGGTTTCTATTGATAGATCAGCTGTTATCCTTATGGGAATCCCTTTGTGTGTTATTTGTTGTTTTTCCCTTGCTGCTTTTAATATTTGTTCTTTGTGTTTGATCTTTGTTAGTTTGATTAATATGTGTCTTGGGGTGTTTCGCCTTGGGTTTATCCTGTTTGGGACTCTCTGGGTTTCTTGGACTTGGGTGGCTATTTCCTTCCCCATTTTAGGGAAGTTTTCAGCTATTATCTCCTCGAGTATTTTCTCATGGCCTTTCTTTTTGTCTTCTCTTCTGGAACTCCTATGATTCGAATGTTGGGGCGTTTCACAGTGTCCCAGAGGTCCCTGAGGTTGTCCTCATTTCTTTTGATCCTTTTTTTTCTTTTTTCCTCTCTGCTTCATTTATTTCCACCATTTTATCTTCTACCTCACTTATCCTATCTTCTGCCTCCGTTATTCTACTCTTGGTTCCCTCCAAAGTGTTTTTGATCTCATTCATTGCATTATTCATTTTTAATTGACTCTTTTTTATTTCTTCTAGGTCTTTATTAAACAATTCTTGAATCTTTTCAATCTTTGTTTCCAGGCTATTTATCTGTAACTCCATTTTGTTTTCAAGATTTTGGGTCATTTTTATTATCATTATTCTAAATTCTTTTTCAGGTAGATTCCCTATCTCCTCCTCTTTTGTTTGACTTGGTGGGCATTTTTCATGTTCCTTTACCTGTTGGGTATTTCTTTGCCTTTTCATCTTGTTTAGATTGCTGTATCTGGAGTGGGCTTTCTGTATTCTGGAGGTCTGTGGTTCCTTTTTATTGTGGAGGATTAACCCAGTGGGTGGGGTTAGACGATTGGCTTGTCAAGATTTCCTGGTTAGGGAAGCGTGCGTCAGTGTTCTGGTGTGTGGAACTTGATTTCTTCTCTTTGGAGAGCAATGGAGTGCCCAGTAATGAGTTTTGAGATGGGTCTATGTGTTAGGTGTGACCTTGGGCAGCCTGTATGTTGATGTTCAGGGCTATGTTCCTGCGTTGCTGGAGAATTTGCGTGGTATGTCTTGCTCTAAAACTTATTGGCTCTTGGGTGGTGGTTGGTTTCAGTGTAGGTATGAAGGCTTTTGGACAGTCACTTATTACTTAAAGTTCCATGTAGTCAGGAGTTTTCTGGTGTTCTCAGGTTTTGGGCTTAAGTCTCCTGCCTCTGGATTTCAGTTTTATTCTTCCTGTAGTCTCAGGACTTCTCCAACTATACAGCCCTCCTTTCGAAGACAATGGGCTGCTTTTCTGGGCGCCTGATGACCTCAGCTAGCGATCAGAAGTTGTTTTGCGAAGTTTGCTCTGGGTTCAGTTATTCTTTTGATGAATTTGTAGGAGAGAAAGTGGTCTCCCCGTCCTACTCCTCCGCCATCTTGGCTCCTCCGCAGCACATTCTTGCTAAAGATTTATGGAGATTCCTTCCTGCCTTCCTAAGTCTGACATGAACACTTGAAAAATGTCATGAAAGTGAAAATCGCTCAGTCGTGTCTGACTCTTTGCAACCCCATGGACTATACAGTCCATGAAATTCTCCAGGCCAGAATACTGGAGTGGGTAGCCTTTCCCTTCTCCAGGGAATCTTCCCAACCCAGGGATCGAACCCAGGTCTCCCCCATTGCAGGCAAATTCTTTACCAGCTGAGCCACAAGGGAAGCCTTGAAAAAGGTCATAGTGGGAAGGAATTAGAATTAGGATGAGATGAGTGCAAATCCTGGTTCTCACCATAATAGATTTGTGACCTGCTCAATCAAGCAAGTTAGGTGGCTTGGTTTCCTCATCTGTAGAATCAGAACGCTGACGCACCCTGGAGGCTCTTGTGAGGGTGAGCTGTGGAGCAGCCAACGCCGAGTGACATTGAGGAACTGTGCGGTGGGTGTTAGCTCTCATCCCTGTGGTCTCTGCACCGCCAGCATCACCCCCACCCCCTTCCCCGGGGCTTTTGCCCCACGCTGTTTTGCTTCACGGGTCCGTGTCCTGGTGTGACCCTCAACTGGGTCTGGGTGTTCTTATTTCTGAAGTGAAGAAAGCATGGGATTCACAGCTGGATAAAACCGGTTCACATCATGGCAGTCAGTTATCAGCTCCATGGCCTCAGTTTACGCATCTGGAAACGGGAGCTTTTGTAAAGTTTAAAGTATGTAAGAGCCTTGCTCATTGCCTAGCATATAGTGAATGGATTATACACACATGTTGACCTGATTTGGAATTCTAGAAATTCCATTTTTAACCTGCTTCTTGCAGATACAAACTACACTTTCCTACATGAGCAGTGCTGGGCAAGGGGTCCCATTATTCCCATGTCATCTAGGTCACAGCTGATGTCCTCGGTAACTTGGCAACATCTGTCATGGGACTTGTCACATCCCCTGATCCCTGGCTTGTCTCTGGCAGCTGCTGAAAGTCAAGCAGTATATTGAATGCAGTCAGTCTCTCTGGCTGGCAAATTATCTTCCCTCCAATAAATCCCGTCAGTCCTCTTCAAACGTGCTTGCTCTGCACCCTGTGGGACTCAACTGTTAATGTTTCTTGGCTCTGGGCCTCTCCCCATAATCGCTCTGACAGCTAGCTTTGCTAGACGTATTTTTGGAGGACAGAGAAATTTTTGTTTGGGGCCAGAGAGAGGCTGGGTTTGCACCATGAAATTGATAGCTTGCCCTCAGGAAATAGAAATGTTCTATTTTGCCTTTCTCTGACAGCTATCATTTACTGAATATCTTCCTCAAGTCAAATAAAAGAGCAACATTCTGAAAACATTTCTCTCATAGAGATCGGGCCCATGGGGGCTCATACCTGACTTTTGTCCAAAAATAATTTCAAGTGCAAGAGGGTGGCTGGAGGGCAGCAGAATGGAGAGCAAGAAGGTCCTGGATCTCCAGGGCTTTCCCTGGGCCCAAACCATAAAATGTGAGAATTACAAAAAGAAATTGACAAGTCTACAATTATAGTAGGAGATTTTAACACACCACTGTCAGGAACTAGCAGGTTAAACAGATAAAATTAACAGGAGTTGAACATTTTGAACAATACCATTAAAAGCTTTACCTAATGCAAGAGTGGCAAACTTTTTCTATAAAGAATCAGATAGTAGTAAATATTTTATGACCACACATGGTACCCTCACCTTTCTAGCATAAAAGCAACCATAGATAGTAACTCCATGGAAGAAGATGACTATGTTCAGATTAAACTATACAAAAAGACAAAAAAAAAAAAAAAACCCAAAAACCACAAAACTGGCTGTGGACTAGATTCAGCTCCAAGGTTGTAACTTCCAGACCCTCTGTCCTAACATAAAGTCTTTTACCCAATACACAAGGAATATACATTTAAATCAAGTTCCCCTGGGCCATTTAAACAATTAATCATAGAAGAGAAACAAAGAACGCTTCACCAAATTTCAGAGTCAATAACACATGACCATTTCTCTGATCTCAATATAATTAAATTAGAAATAATAGGAGTATAAAAATATATTCTGTAGCTTACTCCTAAACAGAGCTGTCACAGTACTTTAACAGTGTAATTCACAGTAGCAGAAGATTTAGGAAAATTTAAATGCCCATCAACAGAAGAAAGGGTAGAAAAGGAAATCTGTGATACAGTTATATAATGTAATATTATACAACAGGTAAGATAACTGGTGTGAATTTAAAGGGATTAAAAAAATGATGATAGAGAAAAGCAAGCTCTAGAATAATAAACATAATACCATTTATAGAAATTTTAAGGCATGCAGATATTGTTTACAGATATTATTATTTATGCATATTATAGGAGTGGATATTAAAATGCAACTTTTCCTATTTTCTAAATCATAATTATATCCCTTAAGATGAAAACACTCGTCCATTCTAAGAAGATTATATGTGTGGTAAATCATGGTCTCCAAGTCCGAGGCTTTAGTTTTTTAAAAATAGTAACTTGAGAAATAAGCATTAAATTTTTTTAGGTTGTAGAATTTATCAGTCTTTCTTCTTTGTGCCTATGTCTTATTTAAAAAATCCTTCCCTGCATTGTTCACAAAAGCCAAGATAGAGAAACAACCTAAACGTCCATTATCAGATGAATGGATAAAGAAGATGTGGTACATATGCATGAAGGAATACTACTCAGCCATAAAAAGAATGAAATAATGCCATTTGCAGCAACATCGATGGATCCAGAGATTATCATAGGAAAGTAGGTTAGAAAGAGAAAGACAAACACTATATGATATCATTTGTGTGTGGAATATAAAATACAACACAATGAACTTATCTGTGGAACAGAAACAAACCCATAGACATAGAAAACAGATTTGTAGTTGCTGAAGGGGAAGAAGGAAAGGGAAGGATTGGGAGTTTGGAATTAGCAGAATCCAAACGAGTATATATAGGATTAATAAACAAAAAGGTCCTGTGTATAGCACAGGGAACTATATTCACTATCCTGTGATAAGCCATAATGGAAAAGAACATGAAAAAAAATGTATGCCTATGTAAACTGAATGACTTTGCTATATGGCAGAAATTAACACAACACTGTAAATCAACTACACTTCAATAAAATAAATTTTAAAAAAGAGAAATCATTCCTTGTCCTGAGGTCATAAAATAACCTCCTATATTTTGAGCTGTGTGTGCTACGCTCAGTCAAGTTTGACTCTTTGTGACCCCATGGACTGTAGCCTGCCAGGCTCCTCTGTCCATGGAATATTCCAGGCAAGAATACTAGAGTGAGTTGCCATAAATATATATGCTATAGACTGAATATCTGTGTTTCCTAAAATTCCTATGTTGAAACTTAATTCCCAAAGTGATGATATTTAGAGGTAGAGCCTTTGGGATGTGATTAAGTTATGAGGGTAAAACCCTCATGAATGGGATGAGTGCCCTTGTAAGAGAGACCCCAAAAAGAAGGCTTGCCTCTTCTGTCCTGTGAGGATACAGTAAGAAGATGGATTTTATGAACCAGGAAGCAGGCTCTCACCAAATGCTTTGACTTTGCACTTTCAAACCTCCAGAAATATGAACAATAAATTTCTGTTGTTTATAAACCACCCAGCTTATGGTAATTTGTTACAGCAGCCCAAATGGACTAAGACTGTATATATATATATTTTTTTCCTCCACATTTTCTAATTGCTTATTTTTCATAGATTTCTTCAGCTTGTTTTAATGTCATTCCATGTTATTTTAAAAAATGAAAATCATTTTGTTCATCTCAGAGCATTCTAAACATTTATTTAAAACCTTAAGTTTCTGCAAAATTTCATCTTTTAAAAATTTCATCTGAAATTTATGTTTCAATTATTGATTTTGTTGACTGTCTTAGCAATGAAAGAGGGTGAAGTCACTCAGTTGTGTCTGACTCTTTGTGACCCCATGGACTATAGCCTACCAGGCTCTTCCGTTCATGGAATTTTCCAGGCAAGAATACTGGAGTGGGTTGCCATTTCTTTCTCCAGAGGATCTTCCCGACCTGAGGACCGAACTCGGATCTCCAGCATTGCAGGCAGACACTTTACCATGAGTCACCAGGGAAGTCTTAGCAGTAGATTTGACATTTTGATTTACAGGCTAATTTTAAATAAGGGTATTTAGTTTTGTTTTTTGTTGCAGTTTACTTCTTTGGTATGAGCTTATTTTTACCTCCCTGTAATTTCACTTTTTTTCCTCTAGTTGGCACTCTGGAACTTCCAGCCCCAAATCATGCCATATAATGGAATTTTGACGCTCCTATTCCTTAGTGGCTTTTAGAATATCATCTGTCTAAAAACCGGTGGCTTGATTATTGGGCTGGTCCTGTCCTCCCTCCTTTCTAAGCTCTTTATTTCCTAGAAATCCTTGCCCCCAGGCTGTGATTTGGCATTAGCTTTGTCGTCATCTTTCACAGGCATGGGTGTCTGTAAGCCTTGGTTTGGATTTCTTGTCTTGCATAAGCAATTTTAGTCCTGGTGTCTTTTCAGGGGCCAAAGTCTTGGCTGCTGCTACCTCCTTCACAGACTGGGCTCCAGTGGGTCTATGCATTGGCACCTCTTATACCCGCTTTGTGTTTCTGCTCTTTCTTTGGGTCTACTGGGATGTATGTACAGGTTTTGAATGAAGCTCCTTTTTTTTTTTTTTGAAGCTCCTTTTTTAATCTATCACTGCTATGTGTTTGGAGGAGAGAGGTGCACCAAAGCATAAATCTCATGAATTTATAGAACCAGTCTTTGCGCTATCATTTGATTATTTTCCTCTACCCCCACGAACATTCCATCTCTATGGTTTCTGAGACATCTGATGATGGATATCTTAGTCCATTTGTGCTGCTATAACAAAACACCATAGACTGGGTAGCTTAAACCACAAACATTTGTTTCTCACAGTTCTGGAGGCTAAGTCCAAGATCAGGGTCCTGGCAGATAGGTGTAGTCTCTAGTAGAGAATGAGCTGCTATGTTAGTAAGCAAAGTATTTTATGACAGGCTTTAAGAGGCAGTATATGGCAGCATTTAAGATCTGGGTTTTGGAACCAGACTACCTGGACTTGAATCTTAGCTCTGCCCCTTATTAGCTCAGACAATTTATTTCACCTCTTTGTACCTGAGATTCCCTTATTTATAAATAGAGGTTTATAAAAAAAAAAGGGGGGGGGGTAGTAACAGTACTTTCCTTATAGAATTTTGTAAGAAATACACACATTAACTTTTCTTATAGTGAGTGAAAGTGAAAGTTGCTCAGCCATGTCCGACTCTTTGCAAACCCGTGGACTACATAGTCCGTGGAATTCTCCATAGAATGAGTAGCCTTTCCCTTCTCCAGGGGATCTTCCCAACCCAGGGATTGAATCCAGGTCTCCCGCATTGCAGGTGGATTCTTTACCAGCTGAGCCACAAGGGCTATTATTCCAGTCAGGTCCAGGCAGGAATTACCCACCTATTGCTCTATGTCTCCGGGTTAGAAAGCTTCCTTCTCTCCCACCTCTAACAAAGCAGAGAAAACCCAGTCACCTCTTTCAGAAAGTTTATGATGATTGAACATTTTGAGTCTTCTTTTCATTGGCGACTGGGTACAGAGAGACGAGGAAGAGGAAAAAAGATAGGAACAAACTATTGGAGGCCACTACAAGGTGAGAACCAGAGAAGGTTCCAGAGTTTAACAGGAATTTGTCTTTGTAGATGACTTTTATGATTGCAAACACACACGGAAACATCCTCCTGTAGTCTTTGAACCTCAGAATAGGAAGGATCCTTAGACATTGCTGATCAGACTCTTTATATGAAGCTGGACTTCCTGTTCCTATTTGCGCCTGCCTTCCTCATGGAACACAGAATGCAGAGGAACACTATCTAGGCCCTAAGAGGCAGAACACATGTACTTCATTCAAAGCCAGGCAGACACGAGTTTATATTCTGACTCTACTGCTTATTAGCTGTAGGATCTTGGACAAGTTAATTTCACATGAATTTAATTTCTTCAGATCTTAGTTTTCAATTTATAATATGGAAGATGATAATATCTTTATTACAGGTCTACTGTGAGACTTGGAGATGAGAAATGCAGAATATCTGTATGTAATAGGATTGCATCATTAGGTTATGATGTCCCCGCGATAGTCATTAGGTTCTGCTTAGACCTCCAGAGATGGGAATCCACTTAAGTGAGGAACCACTTAAAATTCCTCACACAGCTCTTGGCATCAGGAAGTTGTATACGTTCTACACAAAGATGCTTGTGCAATTATTTAGATAAGTTGCTACCTTGATTGATCTCAAATTCTGTCATCACCATATTTCTCTGCAGTGACAGGAAAAGAAGGCCTTTCGTTGGTTGGCACCCAGACAAAGATGTCCCCCAAAGAACCCTTCTTTTATCAGCCACTTCTCCATCTGCTCTTCTCTGGAGCAGCAGTTTTATAGTGTAGAAGTTTTCAACTGGAACAGGAGAACATGGCTTGAGTAAATGTAATTAGTGCATTCCTAAGGAAAACAGGCTAGGCTAGGCAGACCCTAACTGCTTTGCATCTTTAGAAAAGTGTCGGAAGATATGTGCTCCCTTACTGTCTCCCTAATTAAAAAAAAAAAAAAGATGGAGATAATGGAAAATGTAGGATCATTAACCAAAGAAAACGAAACCAAAACCAAAACCAAACCACTAAGGACAATGGTCACACTTCCTGGGTTTATGCTCAATCCTAAACCTTTGAAATTTCTTTTATCAGATACAAATAAACTTCTCCTATAAAGAAATTTTACAGATCACAGGAGCTCAGGAAAGAAAAACTACACAAAAACCTCAGTCATCATCCCCAATCCTGTTTTTCTCCGCGCTCTCAGAGGGAGGCAGCAGGAAGCGGGGTCTCTTTCCCCTGTCTGGGCTCCTGTGTTGCTGCTAAAACACCCGGGGGCCCAGATGGAAGGCAACGTAAAGGAGCGCACTGGAGAACTCCGTGACCGCGGGAGTTATCTTAAAGGTTTCCATGAATGAAATTGGAATAAAGAATTTTTAAGAATGTTCATGGCTCTGAGTTAATATGAATCTAATTTTCTTGAATTGATAAGGACATCAGAGGCATACTAAGGATAGTGAAGAGCTTTATATACGTTATCTCATTCTTTTTCTTCACAGCAACTTGCTGTGATAAGGGCCCATCGTCCACACTTTCCTGAAGAGGACACAAAGGTTCAAAGTCATCAGCTGATTATTAGCCTAAGATAGCTATTAAGTGGTCCAATCTGGATTCGAACCCCAGATCTGTTGGAGTCATCAAGTCGTGCTTTTTTTTCCACTTAAAGAAAATCTTCCTTGGGTCCTAAAGATTAGGAAAATGGAGATGGTGCTGGTAGTCATTAATTCTTTCATTTGTTGTTTAGTTGTGAAGTTGCGTCTGACTCTTTGTGACCTCATGGACTGTAGCTCACCAGGCTCCTCTGTCCATGGGATTCTCCAGGCATGAATACCGGAGTGGGTAGCCATTCCCTTCTTCAGGGGATCTTCCTGACCCAGGGATCAAACTCGGGTCTCCTGCATTGCAGGCAAGTTCTTTACTCTCTGAGCCACCAGGTAAGCACAGATCTTTCATTTATCAGGTATTTATTAAGCACCTACAGTTGCCAGACCCTGCGCTAGGAGGTAGGAACACAGTGGGAACACTCCTATACCTAACCATCCTGCAAAGATTGACGGCATTATTGTTACTGCTCCTCTTTGTGGCTAAAAAAGGAATGCAAAATAGATTTTTATTTTCTTAAACTTATACAGCTGTTTACCATTTCCAGGCTCTTTGGCTTCCTTACCTTTTTTTTTTTTTTCCCATTTATTTTTATTAGTTGGAGGCTAATTACTTTACAATATTGTAGTGGTTTTTGTCATACATTGACATGAATTAGCCATGGATTTACATGTATTCCCCATCCCGATCCCCCCTCCCACCTCCCTCTCCACCTGATTCCTCTGAGTCTTCCCAGTGCACCAGGCCCGAGCACTTGTCTCATGCATCCAGCCTGGGCTGGTGATCTGTTTCACCCTAGATAATATACATGTTTCGATGCTGTTCTCTCGAAACATCCCACCCTCACCTTCTCCCACAGAGTCCAAAAGTCTGTTCTGTACATCTGTGTCTCTTTTTCTGTTTTGCATATAAGGTTATCGTTACCATCTTTCTAAATTCCATATATATGTGTCAGTATACTGTATTGGTCTTTATCTTTCTGGCTTACTTCACTCTGTATAATGGGCTCCAGTTTCATCCATCTCATTAAAACTGATTCAAATGAATTCTTTTTAATGGCTGAGTAATATTCCATGGTGTATATGTACCACAGCTTCCTTATCCATTCGTCTGCTGATGGGCATCTAGGTTGCTTCCATGTCCTGGCTATTATAAACAGTGCTGCGACATCTTCACAATGAGTGAGAGTTCAGGTGAGGAAATCGAGGCTCAGAAAGACATGCAGCAGAACTTGAGTCTTCCCAGCCCACGTCCAGTCTCTTATATTACACAAGGCAGCCCCCTGCATTCAGAAGGGGAGGATAAGTACTGTTTAATTCACCTAATAATTCTTTTGTTCACTTGTTTCCCTGTGTGATGCCAAGTAGCTTCAATGGCAGTTTAAAAAAAAATTCTGTTTGAAATTAAAAAAAAAATTATTTATCTATTTGGCTGTGTCTTAGTTGCAACGTGCAGAATCTTGGATCTTCATTGTGGCATGTGGGATGAGGGATCTTTTTTTTTTTTTTCAGTTACAGCATGCAGGATCTTTAGCTGAGTCAAGTGAACTCTTAGTGGCAGCATGTGGGATCTAGTTCCCTGACCAGTAATTGAACCCAGGCCCCCCTGCAATGGGAGTATGGAGTCTTAGCTGCTGGACCACCGGGGAAATCCCCAGTAGCAGTTTTCATTTTCTTCCACCCTTTGTAGGCACAGGCAGGTCTGCCTGAGCTGTCCCTGGGTTGAGGTTCACCCTCTTGGCTTCCAGGTTGTAGACAGAGCTTCTGGGCCTTTGCCTCATAATCCAGGCAGTGGTAAAGGGCTCAGCGGTCACTGGCCTCTCAGCAAATTCACACAATTTTGGATAGGATGTGCCTGTAGTCCAGCTAAACCTGCATCCACACTTGCAGCAATTTGGACCATAATTTTGGGGCCCTTCCCCAGGGCTGGACACCGTGTTTAAAGAGAGATACGAATGAACAGAACCAGAATGAGGACACATTTCAGAGCCCCTGTCGACTGAGATGCAGTTGACACCGGGGAATTTTTGCCTGGAGAACACACAAGTAGATGAGGAAGGAGGTGGTGAAAATGACTATCGATTTAATATTCATATGTGTCAGACACTGTATGAGGGTCTGGAAAAAGAGTGATGCTCTTGCCCTCATGAAGCCTATGCTAAATGAGGAATACTATAATAACTTGATTTTTTATTTTGAGGGCTTATCTTGGCCAGGTACTGATCTGAGAATCTCACGTAAATGGTCACATTTAATTCCGCCAGCACCCTCTAGGAGGCAGCTATTATGATTATCACCTTCATTTTGCAGGCAGGAAGACAGCCGTGGGAGGTAAAGAATGTGCTCAGGTGCTAGGATCCGACCTTTCACGTTTAGGCTGCAGCCCTGCACGCTCGGTCGCTAAGCACACCGCCCTCCTGGATTCTGAAGAGGCGGCTGCGGTGTGTAAAGTGCCCGTGCACACACTGCCCCATTTGATGCCCAGAGCGGCTCTTTGAGGCACAGGTTGCCACCACCGTTCTCCAAGGGAGGGGTCTGTGACTTGGGGAGGTGAAGGCATTTGCCCAGCAGGTTAGCATCCACAGCTCGGTCCGGCACACACTGCAGGATTCGTGCTCAGTAACTCCTTTGTGTTGTATCTGAAAAGTTCCTTGCAGTGAACAGGTGTTCTTTTGTGACCATAAAAACAGCACCGAAGCAGAGAAAATGGCTTCTGCTCCTTCCCATTTCCCGAGGTTGGCTCTGAGCCACACTGAGGTGATGTCATGCAGGGCAGTCTGTGATTGAGTCATCTGAGGCAACAAGGTACTCTTTCATTTTTCTCATTAACAAGTTCGGACGTGTGAATTGTGTGACTGTGTTGCTAGTGGCACCAGGAACCATCTCAGCATTTCTGGTCAGGGGGCATTCACGGGTGCCTTTCCTTCTGTGTGCCTGGCGGGGGGAGGTTGTGGGAACCTCAGAGGCGGCACGTACTCTTTCTTCTCAATTATCTACTCATCCTAGGGCAGGTTGCTCTACTTTGAAAACAACATCAATTAGACCCAATCAATCACTCACATTTTTCTCTTTGTGCAGTTGGCTAATTATCTCTGAATGTTACCAGCAGCAGAGACTTGATTCTGTGGCTTACAGACCTGAGGAGGTGAGCGGCCACGTGCACCAGCTCTTTGTTGGGAGGGAAACTGGGGAAACTGAGGGACTAGGGGGCATGGTTGGCTCCTCCAGTGAGTAGTGTCCCGTCCTGCTCTCCTTCTGCCCCCTACACACCTCTCAGCTCTGCTGTGAGTGAGAAGGACCCAGTGGGGCCTTCCCAGGACAGACTTCACTGCCATATCCTCTGCCGTAGCTACTCTCTGAAGTACCCAGAAGATAGTATCTCATGCATATTTCCTGAGTTTTTCAGATGCTAAAATGGCCATAATCAAACGATCCAAAAGCAACAAGTGCTGAAGAGGGTGTGGAGGAAAGTGAACCCTCCAACAGTGCTGGTGGGAATGTAAATTGATACAGCCACTATGGAGCACAGTATGGAGATTCCTTAAACAGCTAGGAATAAAACCACCATATGACCCAGCAATGCCACTTCTAGGCGTATACCCTGAAGAAACCAAAGCTGAAAAAGACACATGTACCCCACTGTTCATTGCAGCTCTATATACAATAGCCAAGACATGGAAGCAACCTGGATGTCCATCAACACATGAATGGATAAAGACGCTGTGGTACATACATACAGTGGAATACTACTCAGCCATAAAAAGGAACGCGTTTGAGTCAGTTCTAATGAGGTGGATGAACCTAGAGCCTATTATACAGGGTGAAGTAAGTCAGAAAGAGAAAAACAAATATTCACTATTAATGCATCTATATGGAATCTAGAAGGATGGTACTGATGAACCTGCTCACAGAGCCCAGTGGAGATGCAGACATAGAGAACAGGCTTATGGACAGGGTGGGGGAGAAAGGGGAGAGGGTAAGATGAATGGCGAGAGTAGCATGGAAGCATAGACACTAACATCTGTAAATAGATGGCCAGTGGGAATTTGCCATATGACTCAGAGAACTCAGACTGGGGCTCTGGAATAACCTAGAGGGGTGGGGATGGGCGGGAGGCGGGTGGGAGATTCAAGAGGGAGGGGACATATGTACACCTGTGGTTAATTCATATTGATGTATGGCAGTAATCAGACCAACATTGTAAACCAATGATCAATCAATCAAAAATAAATAAATATTTTTAAAATGGCAAAAAGCCCAAAAACTCTGCCCCCAAGTGGAAGAAGTGAACTACTTGGGGATCATGAGCACAGGGCCCCCAGGCCTTCTGGTGTCTGAGGAGTGATAATGTGACTCAGCCTTGTTACCTCAACATCAACCACCAGAGACCTGGGCAGGAGCTGCTCACACTCCCTGGGATGCCCTTCCCGCCCTCACCCGGCCTTTAAAAATGCTTTGCTGAAACTCTTCGGGGAGTCCAGGGTTTGGGCAGGCATCAGCCACCTGTTCTTGCTCAGCCCTGCGGTAAGCTATCTCTGCTCCCAGTTCTGATGTTTCGGTTTGCTGGGTCTCTCTGAGAGTCGGGCGCAGGGACTTGTGCTCAGTAATGCTCCCAGTGCACTTTTTTCTAAATTGAAGTTTAATTGATTTACAATGTCGTATTAACTACTGCTACATAGCAAAGTAATTCAGTTTTATATATATATATATGTATATACAGACACACACATATCCCTTTTCATTATGGTTTATCCCGGGATATTGAATATAGTTCCCTGTGCCATACTGTAGGACCTTGCTGTCCTACCGTATACACCAGTTTGCATCTGCTAATCTCAAACTCCCGATCCAGCCTTCTCCCACTCCCCTCCCCTGTGGCAACTTCCAGTCCATTCTCTATGTGCGTGATTCTGTTTCTGTTTCATAGATAGGTTCATCTGAACCGTATTTTAGATTCCACATATGAGTGATATCATATGGTATTTGTCTTTCTCTTGCTGACATACCTCACTTAGTATGATCATCGCTAGTTGTACCACCTCCTTCTTTTAAGAGTTGATGAAAGAGGGGCCAGAAGGGCATGTGACTTGTCAAGGCCACCAAGTGAGTGAAACAAATGGACCAGAGGCCAGGCCTTCCTGCCCCCTGATTCGGCAGCTGGAACTAGCTGGGCCAGGGCAAACGGGCTTTCGGGGCCCTGGTCCTACCCTGTTTAGCTTAAGCACATGCTCCTCACAGAGGAAACACACAGGAAACAGCCAGGCCTGTGAGAGAAGAGAGAGAGAGAAAAAATTTTTTTTTCTAAAAGTAGACGTAGAAGAGCAACTGTCGTGGGAAGAAGCGACCGTCTCTTTAGGAAAGCTGAGTCCCCGGGAGTCTCTGCTGCCCCCAGAGGAGGAGGCAAACCAGGCGACTGACAGGGAAGGGACATGCTGGAACCCCACAGGGAGCTCTGGCTCTGGGTTCCTCCAAACGCACCCCCGAGCCCAGGGCGTGGTGCAGGCCGTGTGTCTGAGAGGGGAGCCCAGGCAGCCCAGGTGAGGGCAGGAGGGGGTCAGAGAAGGGAGAAGGCCGGAGCGCGGCTTCACTGAGGGGGCGCCATGTGGGCGATGGGGACTCCATCCCAAAGGGCCTGAAGAACTGGGCTGAATGTTGTCCCACCTGGCCTCAGGGAGGCTGTAGGGTTTTTCTGGGCTTGTGTCTCTCTTTGGTTGAGGGTTATCCCCAGTCAGCATCTTGGGGCTGCCCTGGATGGGTTAAATACTTTTACATCCAGGAGAAAGCCTAGAGATGAGGGAGTGGAGAGACAGAGGTGGGAAGCTGCAGTGTTTTGGAAACTGTGTGTCATCGCTGTTAGTGGACTCAGAGGGGACAAAGTGCACGCAGGCAGGGGTCTGATAACGGCCTGGTCTTTCTGGGAGCGGAGAGACGGCAGAAATCAGCATGTGGTGGGGCTGCCGCTTTCTCACCTCTGTGAGATGCACAGAATCCCCTGGAGAAACACGTGGAGGGACTGAGGCATACATCTGGGGTGATGTGGGGCAAAATAGAGGCAGTTGCACAGTCCCTGGTGGTGGATCATGAGAGCATGGGCCTCAGGAGTTGGTCAGACCCGAAGCGGAGCCTCATCTGCTTCCAGAGGCGGGGGCCTGGGTCCCTCCGGGGTGTCTGGCTTCCATACACAGCCCTTCTGCGGCTGCTCCAGGCACCGGGAGGGGTGATGTGGAATGAATGAGTTTCCTCCCTTAGAGGAGGGACCCTCACAAACTCTGGATGGTGGCTCTTGAGCCAGGGCTGACAGAAGCCCATAGCCATCCCCACGTCTGTGTCCAGAGCCCACTTGCTCTTTGAGGCCTGTGAGTGATTCCTGGTGTGAGCCACTCAGTCCCCGTTCCCAGGTGGCCAGCTGGGCACCTGAGGCTGCAGGAACTCTCCAGCTGAGATGAGCCCTTCACCAATGACTTCAGGTCAAGTAATGATGACTTTGGGCTTCCCCGGTGGCTCAGGGGTAAAGAACCTGCCTGCCAATGCAGCAGATGCAGGTTCGATCCCTGGGTTGGTAAGACCCCCTGGAGGAGGGAATGGCAACCTCCTCCAGCATTCTTGCCTGGGAAATCCCATGGACAGAGGAGCCTGGCGGGTTGCAGTCCATGGGGTCACGAAAGAGTCAGACAGGACTTAGCAACTAAAAACAGCAAAAGCCACCACAACAAATGGTGACTTCATGTCAAGCAACGGTGTCCCATACACATAGACAGATATTTGTGCGGAAGCCTGGTAGAAAGGAGGCAATGAGAGCTACTCCCGCCAAAGCCCTAACGAGGGGCATGGTTTTCCTACCATTGAGACAAATACCTGCTACCATGGCATTGGCGGGGTGGTGGGAGGATAAACTTGAATCTCTCTCTTAAGTGAAGGAAAGGCTGCTAAGATCTGAAAGGAAAGGGCGAGGCGGAGGAACCCGGCTCCTTTGGATTCAGCGTGTCCCTCAGCTGCTGTGGCCAAAACAGTGACCGGCACATCTGGCCAGGGGCGCGTGGCCTGCCTGGTTTTGGCGCAGCGGAGAGCAACTCAGGCACCACGCTGCCTGTTCTCCAGGTCTTTCATCAGAAACTCGTCCCTGTCCCTCTGTCAATACCGGCATCCTCAACAACTGGACCGACAGCCCCCAGGCAGAGAGAGACTGTGTGTGAGAACAGGACGGGGCCCCGGGCTGGAAGGTGGGGGACCTGGGCTCAGGCCTCCGTTCCCCCACCAGCTGGCTTTCTGGGCCGTGCTGTCCTTGTCCAGGAAGCCAGGGAGTCAGACGAGAGATCTTTACCTCCTCTTCCACATCCAGAGGTGATGTGTTCTCTGGGGAAAGAGATAGGGAGTTTGGGATGGGCATGCACACGCTGCTACATTTAAGATGGATAACCCATAAGGTTCCATACAGCACATGGAACTCTGCTCAAGGCTATGTGGAAGCCTGGATGGTGGGGGGTTTGGGGGAGAATAATTGCTTGTATATGTGTGGCCGAATTCCTTCACTGTTCCCCTGAAACTCTCACAACACTGTAATCAGCTATATTCCAATACAAAATAACAAGCTGTTATTTTTTTCTGATTTTAAAAAGAACTGATGCTTTCTAATTTTATTTTTCTCTGGGAGGGAGATTTGAGATTGAAGATCTACTTTGAGAAAAGGTTTTAACTGTAGCTGCTACTTTGACTGCTCTGAGTCTGTCTGTGCTTCTCTAACCTCAGGATAATAAAGTTGCTCTTCCTAATTCACAGGGCTTTAGGGAGAAGATCAGGTGAGATAATGATTGTAAACATGTTCCTATAAACTGCAGAGCATGTCATTCATTCTTTCATCAAATGTTTCAAGCATCTACGTCTGTGTCGGTGCCTGAGAATATCAGGATGAGATAGGGCCCCTGCCCTGGTGGGGCTTCAGTCTGATATGGTATCAACCAGCAGGCACACAGCTGAGTTCCTGTGACTCACACTGACCAAGCAGTTACAGGTCACCATGCTATGATAGCACAGAGGACGTGGTGGCACCCAAGGGCAGGTCGACACACACACCGATGCACACACCTAAGAGGAAAGTGACACCTTTATCCTCCCACCGAACTTTTCTAGAACTCCTGCTCAGCACCTGTGTGTCTCCCCTGGTTCAGGCATGAACTTTCCTGGTTTCTGTGCCATTGCTTGTTCTCTGTGTCTCCTGCTGCTTGAACTGTGTGGGGATGCCCTTCTTTCCAAGTCGCAGAGCAGACCAGGTCTGCTGTTCCTTCTTGGGCACACATCCCACAGAGGGAGCAGGGCCAGCTTCCCAGGGAGAACAGGCTGTTCTTGCGTGCATACGGCTTCAGGGGCCAGAGGTCTGCCAAGCCGTACTTGCTTCTTCTTCTTTGTGCATATATTATTGCTGAAGGCATGGCATGCATGGCAAAGGAGCCGAGATCTCAGCTCTCCCTCTCCCCTCGTGAACTGCAAACTCCCTTCCACCTGCCCAGTACATGAAGAGCTATGCACTGGCCCAGCACTTCTCCTACTAGATGACAGGAAGCCAGCCTGCAGGAGATCAGAGGAAGATCTCTTTAAGAATGCTTGAGCTTATGGGACAGGCCAGATGGATGGTGACAGGCAGAGATTGCCCACTGGCCAGCAGAGGTCCAGGGTGAGGCCAGGGGAGATGAGCTCCACCTCCTTAAAGAAGCGTTTCTTTGTCCAGCCCTGGCCACTTCTGGCAGTGCTCCCGTGTCTAATCTACTCATCTTTCCCCTCAAAGACCCCAAATATCCCTGTGCCTTTGGCTTTTATAGCAGGAGCTCTCGTAGTTTACCTTCATGATACGGCCTGGCCAAGTAAACTGGGGCTATCTCCTCTGTGAATGCTCTGATTGATACCCACGGGAGGTGGAGTACTTGCAGCTAAGAGGCCACTCTCTGGTCTGCGTGTGGACTTTCACTCCCACTAACTGAATTGCTACTTATTAGTTCCTACTTATTGAGAGTCAGTTCTAGGTGATCTTGAACTGTTTACTCCTTCTCTAGTTCAAGTAAACATTCTACACATTGATGAAATAGGACTTATTTCCATAAAAGCTCAAGTTGTGTTTTTTCTTTTTTTTGGAAAGCTTCAATAGAACTGAGGAGGTTACAAAAATTGCTGTCAAAGGTGTAGGTGAAACGACTGGATGTTGATGTGATGGTCACTTTCGCTCGTATCTCACGGGTCAGAACTTGGTCACATGGCCATGCCTGACTGCTGCAGGCTGGGAAATGTAGTCTTTATTCTAGGAGACCACACATCCAGCTAAAATCTGGGTTTCTATCACTTCAGGAGAAATTAGAAGGGCTTTTGGGAACAACGGACAATCTCTACCACAGTATATATAAGACTTTTGTTTTTCTGTAATTCTCTGATGGAACCAATTTTTTTAGGGGGCTGGGGGACCAATGGATTCTTGGGTCAGATATCCTCCGATAAGAGGACTCTTATGTACAACTTATCTTCTAGGGCCTCTCGCCATACTCTCCCCTGCCTAAGTCCTATTCAGCTTTGCTCACTTGTTCTTTTCCCGCGTTTGTTTATTTGGTCCACAGATATTTCCTGTTGTGTGAGACATCAGGACTGAGGAAGTTGAGACAGGCAAGGGAGACAGAGCCCCTGCATTTGTGGTTCAGAGCCTCGCTGGGGAGACAGGGTCAGGGATGCTGAGAGAGTGCTATGCAGGGCGTGCACCAAGTCCAGTAGGAACACATTGAGGGGGTGAGAGTGAGGGGAAACCCCCAGGAGGTGAATTTTGAAATGGTCAGGTAGGTGAGGGGTGGGAGTGAGGGGGCGGTGAGATGAAGGGATATCATGGCTGAGATGGTGCTGCACTGACCAGTCATTGGGAGCGAGCACTCGCGGGCCCCTGTGTCCTCTCCTGTCCCCTCCCCAGCCTTGCCATGCCCTCCTCCTCACTAGGCAGGCTCTCTAACCTTCTGCGCCTCTGCCCACCCTTTCCCCACACCAGGACCGCTTTCCCCATCTTATTGTGCTGACTGCCTTTTTTATTTTGGGGCTGCACGTGCTCAAGAGCACGTGGGCTGAATAGTTGTGGTGCTCAGGCTGAGTAGTTGCAGTGCTCAGGCTGAGTAGTTGCAGTGCTCAGGCTGAGTAGTTGTGGTGCTCAGGCTGAGTAGTTGCGGTGCTCAGGCTGAGTAGTTGTGGTGCTCAGGCTGAGTTGTTGTGGTGCTCAGGCTCAGTGGATGTGGCACAGCCATCTCTCTAGTTGTGGCTTGTGGGCTTAGTTGCCCAGCAACACATGGGATTCTCATTTCCTGATCAGATATTGAACCCAAGCGCCCAGCATTGCAAGGCAGATTCTTAACCACGGGACCACCTCACACTGATCATCCTCTATTCTTCCGGCCAGATCTGGCTCAAACAAACCTCACTCTGATCTTGCTCCCCTGTTTCTTCCCAAAGCAGTAGCCTCTTCTGCCTTTGGACTTTGCTAGTATGTTACAGATGCCTCTAGAATATTGCCTGTCTTATTGTTTCATTTGGTTGCTTTTGAACTGTCATGTTGGAGAACTCTTGAGAGTCCCTTGGACTGCAAGGAGATCAAACCAGTCAGTCCTAAAGGAAATCAACATTGAATATTCACTGGAAGGACTGATGTTAAAGCTGAAGCTCCAATACTTTGGCCATCTGATGTGAAGAGCTGACTCATTGGAAAAGACCCTGATGCTGGGAAAGATTGAAGGCAGGAGAATGGGATGACTGAGGATGAGGTGGTTGGATGGCATCACCGACTTGATGGACATGAGTTTGAGCAAGCTCTGGGAGTTGGTGATAGACAGGGAAGCCTGGTATGCTGCAGTCCATGGGGTTGCAAAGAGTCGGACATGACTGAGTGGCTGAACTGAACTGAACTGAACTCCCCCAGCAGAATTTGAGCACCTTGGGGGCCGTCATGGGCTCTACTATTGTCCAAAGTGGACATTTAGCCAAGTGCACAGTCTTTAGTGGGGGCTCGGCAATGTTTGAGGAAGATTTGGGAATTTGGAGGAGTAGGATGAGCACTGGATCAGGAGGCAGGAGGCTTGGTTAAGCTCCACCTTTGGCATGGTGCATTCGCTTGGACAACTCACTTTCTCAGTCTGAAGCTTGGTTCCCCATCTATAACGTGAGAGAAATGGGTTTCACAATTTCTGTGATGGTCATGAAACCATAATTCAAAGTGTTCAGCACCCTTACAGCCACCTTCCTAGGACAGAAGCTGCCAGGCTTTGAATCACTTTGCAACTGTGGTCACAACTGGAGACTGGATGGATGTGAAGGAGGCCAGTGTCTCGGAGGTGGCCTGGCCTGAGATCTGAGCCTTAGGGGAGGGGAACCAGTCAAGTGAGGAAGTTGAATGCTGAGTGCAGTACGTGGGGAAGCTCTGGGACAGAAGCCACTGACAGAGGAGAGAGGAGAGCGTGAGAAGTCGTCAAGAGCGATAGAAACAGACTGAGAAGAAGTGAAGGGGTGCGCTGGGTCGTCAGGACTCTTGTGGCGCCGTGAGTGACTCCCTCTGCTTCCTGACCTCCCACGTGGTGGTTCAGATGATGTACGAGCCCTTTGCTATTTATTTAACGCTTACTGTTCCAAGCCTTTTAGAATCCTTATAATAGACACTGTCATTATCCCCTTTCTGTAGAGAAAGAGCAGGCAGGATTACACACTTGTAAATGGCAGAGCCTGAATTCAAACCTAGGCTGCCTGGATCAGGGTCCGGGGACTTGGCCCTTATACTGCAATGCCTCTTAGAGACAGTAAGCGGTTTGTGAGCACCTATCAAATGTTAAGCTCCACGCTAGGCACTTCACTATTAATTTCTTTGACCCCTATACCTATTTCATGCAACCCTATGCCTAATTTTTGCAACAACTCAATGAAGTAGATATCAATATACCTATTCTACAGATGGAAAAAAAAAAGAGAGAGAGAGAGACTGGAAGAAGTCTCTGGAACTGGAAGAAGTTCAATATTTTGTCTGAGGTCAAATAGCTGGCCGGTGGCAGAGCCAACTATGCCTGCCTGGAATGGTAAAGAAATAACTGTCTTCAATTCCCTTCTGAACGACAGAGGCAGCTGAGCCCCCAGTCTTAGGATCTGCTATTCACAGTGACAACCTGTGCACTAGCTGTTGTTTCAGGGACCGTGAAATATGAGGCAGAGCCTCAACATGTTAAGACTCCACAGGCGTTTCTGGAGGCTGCCGCTGAAGTGGGGCTTGGGGGAAGGGAAGAGACAGCACAAGGAATATAGGTTGCTTTAGTTCGAAAGGAGCTATTTTTTCCCTCTCTCATCTTTTCTGCCGTCTGTTTAACTGCTTTATAGAGATAAATAAAGCTGGAGAAAATTACATTTGGCAACCTTCAACTGGGCTTGGATTTGTGGTTCTTTCTTCACGGCTGCCCAAGATGGTGACAACTGTTTTGTTAATGGTAGATTTGTTAACCGAGGTTTTCTTCTTTTGTACTTGTATTCTTTTCTGGGTTGTATAAGAAAATGATATGCAAGTGATTCCCTAGTCCTAGGAAAATAATCAGACACATATGCATAAAATTATGCAAATAGGAAATAAGCCTTGGGGCTAACTGACCTTGTCCAAAATCATTTGCCTAACCTGTCTGGGCCTTTGCTGTAGCCTTCATAAATTGGGAGGGAAGAAATTCAGCCAAAACCACATGGCTGCTATAAAGATCCAGTGAGATAATAATACTTATTTTATTTTATTTACACTGTTTTGTTTTTGGATTCATCTCTGAAGCCCTCTCGCTGATTCTGGGAGACGGACAGCTTTATCCCCCTTTAACACATAAAGGGCTTCTCTGGTAGCTTAGATGGTAAAGAATCCGCCTGTAGAGCAGGAGAAGTGGATTTGATTCCTGGGTTGGGAAGATCCCCCGGAGGACGACATGGTAACCCACTCCAGTATTCTTGCCTGCAGAATCCCATGGACAGAAGAGCCTGGTGATCCATGGGGTTGCAAAGAGTTGGACATGACTGAGCAACCAACAGTTTCTTTTTTCAATGCATAAAGGAATAAACTTTGAAATGTTAGGTAGCTGGGCTATTGTCACCAAGCTAGTACGTTCATGGCAGCTTCATGACTCTAAGTGACTCCCTGCCCAGGGATATGAGGTTAAAGTTATTACAAAACAATACTGCACACAGAGGAGGTCCCATCATTTACCTTTTTCTCTTAATTGGTTTTTCTGGCACAAAATAAGAGGGAGTTGATTGTTTTCAATTCAAAGTGCTTAGAAACACAAATCTAAAAAGTATCTTTTAATCTCCCCACGTTTCAGATATAAATGCTGCTAACAGTTTGCTGTATATTTTCCAAAGCTTTTTAATAACACCATCACTAATAACGATAATGCAGTAAGTCACATTCCGACAGAATGCTATAGTTGCAAAGTCCTTTTGCAGACATGATCTCAAGGCACACATATCTATCATAATTTCCTTTTCCAGTGGTTAGAGGTGGTGCTGAGCCTGAGCCACTGAGGACACTTGAGATTCTGTGAGTGAGATTTGTATCTGCCTGAGGTCATAGGAGTGAGCATTTTAACCGAACTTACTGTTCCCTTCAGACTGGGGTGTTGGCTGTCCTCTCATCAATCAGCTCTGCTGTGCTGTTTGAGAGAGCTCAATGTTTTGTTTTCACATTTTACAGGCATAGCCTCAGCTGCTGCAGAGAAGGGAGTTAGCTATCTATCAAATTCTCAACAGCTAGGTTCCCCAAGATTTTAATAAATTAATTTGCAAAGATTTAAGTGGCTCGAACTAGGAAGTTGAATATTCTGAAAAGGTATGCAAGGTGGAGTCCTAGGCTGTTCATATGAGCAGGAACTTCAGAAATCAGCTCGTCAAGTCTGTACTCTGTATATTATAGTGAAGAAAACTCAGGTCCAAAGCTGAGCAGAGGTTTAACTTTTAACTTTCATGCTTTTATATAACTTCCATAACTTTTATACTTCCATAGTTTGGATAAGAGATTGCATAAGTCTCTTATCCTCATCCATCAGAGGGCAGACTGAATGAAAACCCAAATCACAAAAAACTAACCGAACTGATCACATGGACCACAGCCTTGTCTAACTCAGTGAAACTATAAGCCATGTTGTGTAGGGCCACCCAAGATGGATGGATCATGGTGGAGAGTTCTGACAAAACGTGGTCCACTGGAGAAGGGAATGGCGAACCACTTCAGCATTCTTCCCTTGAGAATCCCATGAACAGTATGAAAAGGCAAAAATATATGACACTGAAAGGTGAACTCCCGAGGTCGACAGGTGTCCAATATGCTACCGGAGATCTGTGGAGAAATAACTCCAGAAAGAGTGAAGAGGCTGAGCCAAAGTGGAAACAACTCCCAGTTGTGGTTGTGACTGGTGATGGAAATAAAGTCCGAAGCTGTAAGAAAATATTGCATAGGAACCTGGAATGTTAGGTCCATGAATCAAGGTAAAATGGAAGTGGTCAAACAGGAGATGGCAAGAGGGAATATCAACATTTTAGGAATCAGTGAACTAAAATGGACAGGAAGTGGGGAATTTAATTCAGATGACCGTTATATCTACTACTGTGGGCAAAAATCCCTTAGAAGAAATGAAGTAGCGTGCACAGTCAGCAAGAGTCTGAAATGCAGTACTTGGGTGCAATCTCAAAAACTACAGAATGATTCTGTGGTTTCCAAGGTAAACCATTCAGTATCACAGTAATCCAAGTCTATGCCCCAATCACTAATGCAGAAAGATCTTATAGAATTAACACCAAAAAAAAGATGTCCTTTTCATCATTGGGGACTGGAATGCAAAAGTAGGAAGTCAAGAGATACCTAAAGTAATAGGTAAGTTTGGCCTTGGAGTACAAGATGAAGCAGGGCAAAGTCTAACAGAGTTTTGCCAAGAGAACGCACTGGTCAGAGCAAACACCCTCTTCCAACAACATAAGAGATGACTCTACATGTGGACATCACCAGATGGTCAATACCAAAATCAGATTGATTATATTCTTTGTAGCCAAAGATGGAGAAACTCTATACAGTCAGCAAAAAACAAGACCAAGAGCTGACCGTGGCTCAGATCATGAGCTCCTTATTGCCAAATTCAGACTTAAATTGAAGAACTTAGGGAAAACCACTAGGCCATTCAGTGGTTGGCCTAAATCAAATCCCTTATGATTATACAGTGAAAGTGAGAAATAGATTCAAGGGATTAGATATGATAGAGCACCTGAAGAACTATGGATGGAGGTTCGTAACTTGGTACAGGAAACAGTGATCAAAACCATTCCCAAGAAAAAGAAATGGAAAAAGGTAAAATGGTTGTCTGAGGAGGGCTTACAAATAGTTGAGAAAAGAAGAGAAGTGAAAGGCAAAGGAGAAAAGGAAAGATACACCCATCTGAATGCAGAGTTCCAAAGAACAGCAAGGAGAGATAAGAAAGCTTTCCTAAGAGAGCAATGCAAACAAAAATAGAGGAAAATTATAGAATGAAAAAGATTAGAGAGCTCATCAAAAAAATTAGAGATACAAAGGGAACATTTCATACAAAGATGGGCACAATAAAGGACAGAAATAGTGTGGACCTAACAGAAGTAGAAGATATTAAGAAGAGGTGGCAAGAATACACAGAAGAACTATACAAAAAAGATCTTAATGACCTAGATAATCACGATGGTGTGATCATTCACCTAGAGCCAGACATGCTGGAGTGTAAAGTCAAGTGGGCCTTAGGAAGCATCACTATGAACAAAGCTAGTGGAGGTGATGGAATTCCAATTGAGCTATTTCAAATCCTAAAAGATGATGCTGTGATAGTGCTGCACTCAATATGCCAGCAAATCTGGAAAACCCAGCAGTGGCCACAGGACTGGAAAAGGTAAGTTTTCATTCCAATCCCAGAGAAGGGCAATGCCAAAGTTCAAACTACTGCACAAGTGCACTCATTTCACATCCTAGCAAGGTAATACTCAAAATCCTTCAAGTTAGGCTTCAATAGTATGTGA
The DNA here is from genome assembly GCF_019320065.1 of Cervus canadensis. NCBI lineage: Eukaryota > Metazoa > Chordata > Mammalia > Artiodactyla > Cervidae > Cervus > Cervus canadensis. The sequence goes on along the minus strand of NC_057414.1, from coordinate 6,244,615 downwards.
ACCAAGAACTTCCAGATGTATAAGCTGGATTTAGAAAAGGCAGAGGAACCAGAGATCAAATTATCAACACCCATTAGGTCACAGACAAAGCAAGAGAATTCCAGAGAAACATCTACTTCTGCTTATTGATTATGCTAAAGTCTGACTGTGTGGATCACAACAAACTGTGGAAAATTCTTAAAGAGATGGGAATACTAGACCACCTTACCTGCTTCCTAAGAAATCTGTATGCAAGTCAAGAAGCAACAGTTAGAACTGGACATGAAGCAAAGGACTGGTTCAAAATTGGGAAAGGAGAACATCAAGGCTATATATTGTCACTCTGCTTATTTTACTTACATGCAGAGTACATCATGTGAAATGCCAGGCTGGATGAAGCACAAGCTGGAATCAAGATTACCAGGAGAAATATCAATAACCTCAGATATGCAGATGACACCACCCTAATGGCAGAAAGCTAAGAGGAATTAAAGAGCCTCTTGATGAATGTGAAAGAGGAGAGTGAAAAAGTGGTCTTAAAACTCAACATTCAAAAAACAAAGATCATGGCATCTGGTCCCATCACTTCATGGCAAATAGATGGGGAATAATGGAAATAGTGACAGGCTTTATTTTCTTGAGCTCCAAAATCATTGTTGACCGTGACTGCAGCCATGAAATTAAATGATGCTTGCTCCTTGAGGGAAAAGTTCTGACAAACCTAGATAGCATATTAAAATGCAGAGACATTAGTTTGCCTTCAAAGGTCCATCTAGTCAAAGATATGGTTTTCCCAGTAGTCATGTATGGATGTGAGAGCTGGACCATAAAAAAGGCTGAGCGCTGAAGAATTGATGCTTTTGAACTGCGGTATTGGAGAAGACTCTTGAGAGTCCCTTGGACTGCAAGGAGATCAAACCAGTCAATCTTAAAGGAGATCAACTGTGAATATTCATTGGAAGGACTGATACTGAAGCTCCCATATTTTGGCCACCTGATGTGAAGAACTGATTCACTGGAAAAGACCCTGATGCTGGGAAAGATTGAAGGCAGGAGGAGAAGGGGACGACAGAGGATGAGATGGTTGGACGGCATCACCGACTCAATGGACGCGAGTTTGACAAATTCCAGGAGATGGTGAAGGACAGGGAAGCGTGGCGTGCTGCAGTCCATGGGGTCGCAAATTGATGGACACGACTGAGCAACTGAACAGCAACAATAGTTCCATTAGGTTTGAAACATGTTTTCTGAGCACCGAGTATGTGTTAGCTTTTTGGGAGGTGTTTGGGTTAGATCTGCTTTCCACCCTTCAAAGAGTCGACAGTCCATGATTCACTGTCCAAAGTGTCATACAAGAGTGAGGTGAAATATTCTAAAAATTTTCCTGAAGGAAGAAATACCAACTGGCTCTCTTGCCAGTACGATTGACCCTTGAACAACCCTTGAAATGTGGGGTTAGCATGCTGACCCCCACACAAATATCCATAAATAACTTTACAGTCTGTCTTCTATGTCCCTGGTCCCTCACAATAGATATAACCAACCACAGATCGTATAGCAATACAGGACGAATTTAGTGAAAAGAATCTGCATATAAGTGGCCACATGCAGTTCAATTCCTTGTTGTTCAGGATCTACTCTACATACCAGAGAGCCAGTTTAGTAACTGCCTTTTTAAAAAAAAAAATTATCCCAGTTTCATAAATTAGGAGATGGAGGCCCAAAGAGTGTAATTTATCCTCTGAGTAACTGCCTTTCCCATACAATCTTCTGTAACCCTTGCCACTCACCCGGTGATCTTCTCTCCCTTTCACCTCGATCTCATCTGTAACCTTTGAACTCTCCACCTCTAATCAAGCTCCCCTCCCTCATCAGACTGTGGCCAATTCCTGATCAAAGGCCGTGTCCTGCTGATATTTTTATTCCTGGCGCCTAGACTGCACATTGAATAAATGCTTGTCACTTGATGAATGAATTTCTGCTTCTTTAAGACCGATTACCCTCTTCGTCGTATTATACATAGCTTCCAAAATAAACATTTCTGGAGCATTAGATCAGATAGGTGTACAGACTAGAGAAGATAAATTCTACCTACTGGCACACTGGGCTCCCCACCGCATTTTCCTCTCAGGGTTGAATCCCAGGTGTTTATGCTCTGGTGTCTGGCCTTGTGCCGAGTATTACTTACTAAGATTAAACCTGATACTCTTCTTTCGTGGAGTACTTACAGAGACAATATTTGGTCTATGATCCCATGAACATTGCTGTGTAGATTAAGTCTGGACAGAGCGCATTTATGACATTTATGCTGCTTCACATCCAAACTTTCCTTTCTTTAATCCCTAGACTGGAAGCCAAAGTGGCAGATTTTTTTGCTCTCAGTTTTCTGACAGCCAGAACTGAACGTGGAACAACAGACTGTTTCCAAATCAGGAAAGGAATATGTCAAGCAGTATTGTCACCCTGCTTATTTGATATGCAGAGGACATCGTGAGAAATGCTGGGCTGGATGAAGCACAAGCTGGAATCAAAATTGCTGGGAGAAATATCAGTAACCTCAGATCTGCAGGTGATATCACCCTAGAAAGTGAAGAAGAACTAAAGAGCCTCTTGATGAAAGTGAATGAGGATAGTGAAAAAGTTGACTTAAAACTCAACATTCAGAAAACTAAGATCATGGCATCTGGTCCCATCACTTCATGGGAAATAGATGGGGAAACAGTGGAAACAGTGATTTTTTTTTTTTTTTTTGGAGGGGGCGGGGCTCCAAAATCACTGCAGATGGTGATTGCAGCCATGGAATTAAAAGACACTTGCATAAATCACAGCAAGATCCTCTATGACCCACCTCCCAGAATATTGGAAATAAAAGCAAAACTAAACAAATGGGACCTAATGAAACTTAAAAGCTTTTGCACTACAAAGGAAACTATAAGTAAGGTGAAAAGACAGCCCTCAGATTGGGAGAAAATAATAGCAAATGAAGAAACAGACAAAGGATTAATCTCAAAAATATACAAGCAACTCCTGAAGCTCAATTCCAGAAAAATAAATGACCCAATCAAAAAATGGGCCAAAGAACTAAACAGACATTTCTCCAAAGAAGACATACAGATGGCTAACAAACACATGAAAAGATGCTCAACATCACTCATTATTAGAGAAATGCAAATCAAAACCACAATGAGGTACCATTACACGCCAGTCAGGATGGCTGCTATCCAAAAGTCTACAAGCAATAAATGCTGGAGAGGGTGTGGAGAAAAGGGAACCCTCTTACACTGTTGGTGGGAATGCAAACTAGTACAGCCGCTATGGAAAACAGTGTGGAGATTTCTTAAAAAACTGGAAATAGAACTGCCATATGACCCAGCAATCCCACTTCTGGGCATACACACTGAGGAAACCAGATCTGAAAGAGACACGTGCACCCCAATGTTCATTGCAGCACTGTTTATAATAGCCAGGACATGGAAGCAACCTAGATGCCCATCAGCAGATGAATGGATAAGGAAGCTGTGGTACATATACACCATGGAATATTACTCAGCCGTTAAAAAGAATTCATTTGAACCAGTCCTAATGAGATGGATGAAACTGGAGCCCCTTATACAGAGTGAAGTAAGCCAGAAAGATAAAGAACATTACAGCATACTAACGCATATATATGGAATTTAGAAAGATGGTAACGATAACCCTATATGCAAAACAGAAAAAGAGACACAGAAATACAGAACAGACTATTGAACTCTGTGGGAGAATGTGAGGGTGGGATATTTCAAAAGAACAGCATGTATACTATCTATGGTGAAACAGATCCCCAGCCCAGGTGGGATGCATGAGACAAGTGCTCGGGCCTGGTGCACTGGGAAGACCCAGAGGAATCGGGTGGAGAGGGAGGTGGGAGGGGGAATCGGGATGGGGAATACGTGTAAATCTATGGCTGATTCATATCAATGTATGACAAAACCCACTGAAATGTTGTGAAGTAATTAGCCTCCAACTAATAAAAAATTAAAAAAAAAATAATAAAAAAAAATAAAAGACACTTGCTCCTTGGAAGAAAATTTATGACCAACCTAGACAGTATATTAAAAAGCAGAGACATTACTTTGCCAACAAAGGTCCATCTAGTCAAAGCTATGGTTTTTCTAATAGTCATGTATGGATGTGAGAGTTGAACTATAAAGAAAGCTGAGCACCAAAGAATCAATGCTTTTGAACTGTGGTGTTGGAGAAGACTCTTGAGAGTCCCTTGGACTGCAAGAAGGCCAAACCAGTCCATCCTAAAGGAAATCACTCCTGAATATTCATTGGAAGGACTGATGCTGAAGCTGAAACTCCAATACTTTGGCCACCTGACACGAAGAGCTGACACATTGGAAAAGACCCTGAGGCTGAGAAAGACTGAAGGTGAGAGGAAAAGGGGATGACAGAGGATGATATGGTTGGATGGCATCACTGACTCAATGGACAAGAATCTGAGTAAGTTCCAGGATTTGGTGATGGACGGGGAAGCCTGGCATGCTGCAGTCCATGGGGTCTCAAAAAGCTGGACATGACTGAGTGACCGAACTGAGAGAGAGGTTGTGGCTTGGGGACTGTGAGTTTGAAGTAAGAAACAGAAGCAAGTAGGGGAGTTGAGTTCAGCCTGGGGTGGTGGAGCCAGGGTCATCGAAATATATAGTGTTTAGCAGCTATAGTGTCAGCTTTAGCAGCCAGAGTCTAGCACCCATGGCACCAACTTGACTTTTATTTTAAATTTTTGTTTTTTCTTGTTAACCCCTTTGATTTTGCCCAATTCTTACTGTAAATATTTTTTCTAAGTAGAGGAAATTTAGAGCTAGGCAAATCTAAGAAATATTTTGGCTTTCAGAGACCTGGGTCTTTTCCCTAAGAAAAAGATATATGATATAGGATATATGATAAAAACTTGGTCTATTCAAAACTAAAAGTAGAACTACCATATGATCCAGCAATCCCATTGCTGGGAATATATCCAGAGAGAACCACAACTAGAAAAGATAATATGCACCCCAATGTTCATTGCAGCACTATTTATAAGAGCCAAGACAAAAAAAAAAAAAAGAGCCAAGACAACCTAAATGTTCATTGACAGATGAATATATAAAGATGATGTGGTACATGTATACAATGGAATATTAGTCATTAAGTAGAATGAAATAATGCCATTTGCAGTAACATGGATGGACCCAGAAATTATCATACTAAGTAAGGCAGACAGAGCAAAAATAAATATCAAATGATATCACTTATATGTAGAATCTAAAAAGATAATACTATTGAACTTATTTACAAAACAGATACAGACTCACAGACATAGAAAACGAACTTATGGTTATTAGAGGGGAAAGGTGATGGGGAGGCATAAATTAGGAGATTAATATATACACAGTACTCTACACAAAATAAACAACAATAGTTCAAGAGAGAGAACCATACTCAGTATTTTATAATAATCTGTTTGGGAAAAGGGCTTCCCTGGTGGCTCAGAAGTAAATAATCTGCCTGTAACACAAGAGATACAGGAGACGCAGATTCAATTCCTGGGTTGGGAAGATCCCCTGGAGAAGGAACTGACAACCCATTCCAGTATTTTTGCCTGGGAAATCCCATGGACAGAGGAGCCTGGTGGGCTACAGTCCGTGGGGTCACAAAGAGCTATAAACAAAAGGACTGAGTGTGCACACATATGGAAAAAGAATCTGAAAAAAAAATTGTACACATATATAACTAAATCACTATGCGGCACACTTGAAACACAATATAGTTGATTGTAAATCAACCATACTTCAATTAAAAAAGAAAACTTGCTCTGTTCCAAATGTCAAGTTTTCACGTTATTTGGCCTCACTGTGCATTGGGTGGACGACCTTGCCTTTGGCAAGAGATCTTGCATTTGAACCTATATTAATTCCAAAGTTCTTCTTTGGAATCTTTTTTCCTGCTTTATTTTTCTCAATAGCTTCTATCACCATCTTACATATTTAGTTGTTTGTTTTCTGTTCATCTCCCGCCCCCTAGAGAGAGAGCCTCCCGAGAATGTTGCTTATTTTATTCACTATCTCATTCCTGAAACATCCAACAGAGCAGGCGGCTTACTGGGCACTCAATAAACATGTGTGAAATGAATACGTTTTTAAGCCTTGAAGACATTTTGTAGTTGTTAAGTAGACAGAAACACATTTTCAAACTGTGCCTGCATCTTATAGTAATTGAAGAACTCTACTTTCATTTCCTCCAGAGAAGGTGTAGCTCACATATTACACAAACTTAGGATAATTTGCCTTTCATTAAAGTTTCTCAGGCTTAGCCTTCAGGTTTCTGTCTTAGCAGACCTGGAGTCAGAGAGACCTGAGCTGAAGTACCAGCTCTGCCTTGGACTAATGGTGTATCTTCTTAGTAGGTCACAAACCTTTTCTGAGCAACAGTTCCGCCTAAGCAAAATGTTGATTCTGATACACTGGAGAGTTCTTGGGAGGATTAAAAACTATAGTGTCCGTGTGTGTGTGTGTGTGTGTGTGTGTGTGTGTGGGTGTGTGTGCGCGCGTTAGTGGCTCAGTCGTGTCCAACTCTTTGAGACAGCATGGACTGCAGCCCACCAGGCTCCTCTGTCCATGGAATTCTCCAGGCAAGAATACTGGAGTGAGTAGCCATTCCCTTCTCCAATAGTATCCATGAAAGCACCTCAAAAACTGCAAAGTGCCTTGCACACGGCAGGTATACAAAATCCTTTTTGCTGCAGGTTTGACAGAAGGCCTAGATCTTTAATTTTGCATCTGAATGATTTGTCTTTTTCTCTTTTTTATACTACCCACCAAAAATAGAAATCACCTAATAAAGGCTGACTGGGTGACTGACGTTAGGAAATCACAGGAGTTGATAAAAGAGCAATTGAATATTCTCAGAGAAGGTGGCATCTCATTTGAAATTCTAAGTGAGGCTGAGCAAGGAACACACAATTCTTCAAGGATTTCTGAAGTTTAATTGGTCTGTCTGAGGTGACTAGAGCTATAAAGAGAGAAACCAAAGGAAAATTGAGAAAGGTTAGGTGTCATCATTGGATTCAAGTGATTCAGATGAAACATATAATTTAATGATTCAACAGTTTCCTGCCTATTTTCCCTCTTTTCCATTCTCCTCCCCTCCGCCCCCCAATATTTTAAGAATCTGACCTTCAGGGACAGAGGGAGAACTACAAAGAATATGCTGGCAGGTTCCTTTTAAAAAATAGACATTTTCCTGGTATATCATGTGTAATTGAATTTTTCTAGATTGAACACTCTAAATTAAGTCATATTTAAATACACTCAGAGAGCTGACTCTAGAAAAATTGAAATAGAAACATTTGTATAATAATAGATAACAGTTATCAAGTTATCTACTGAACATGAGACCCTTTGTATACACTATCCTAATCCCACAATAACCCGCAGGATAGGAAATGTTATTCCCGTTTGCAGATGATGGAATGGAAGCATGGAGTAAGAAGCTTGTCCTTTGCCACAGAGACAGTAAGTGATAAAATTTAAACTGGTTTCAAGACCATTCTACTACACCACAGTTGCCTTGAGATGAGATTTTGGCTTTGAAAATTTTCAAAGTGATTCTTCTCTGAATTTTCACAGAAAATAACTGATGTTTTGGCACCTAGATGACTGGGAATTTTCCACGAGCTTCCTTCCAGTCAGTCCTCCTGAACCTCATTCCCTTGTCTATTCACCCAAGTGCATCTCTGAATGTGGGCCAGCAGGATCTCTCAGTGACTAGACAAATGCATTACCTCCTCACTTACTCTTACTGGATTCTCACTGCCTATAGGACCGTGTCAGTTTTGATTCTAGTCAAAGCCTTGTTAAGTAACAAGATTATACCCTAGATGGAGTCACTCCTGCTCAGCCCCATGCCAGCAAACCAAGATTTAACTAAGTTTCTCTGTTCATTGCTCCCAGAAAAGGAAGGAAGGTAGGTCTAGGCCAGCCAGTCAGCGCTTGCCTACTCAGCACGTCACCTAACCAGACTCCAGGACTTCCCTGCACTCCATATAGGGAAAGTTAACCTGCTTTAACCTATCTGCAGACAATTTTCTGTTCCTGCTCTTCAGTCTATAAAAATCTCTTGCCCTGTAAAGCTCTTTCGAGCTCCTTTCTATCAGCTAGATTGGATGCTCCCCAATTCATAAATTGTCAATAAAACCCATAGGATGTTTAAAATGGACTCAGTTGAATTTTGCTCTGTAACAGTCTTTAGGAGCTCCCCTGACCTAGCTCTCTAGTCTTTGCCTCTTCTATGTCCCTGTAAAGTTCTAACTGTGGTTTCCAAAGTGCTCTAGCCTTGGTTCACCTCTGCCTGGAGTGATTTTCTTCCTCTGTTCAGTCTGGTAAACTCCTCTTAAGCCTTACCTCAAGGATTCAGTTCTAAAACCACCTTCTCTGGGGAAGCCTGTGTGACCTTCCCACACAGAGGCTCCCTCCCTTCTCTGACACCTGGCTGAGTGCTCGTGCCTTTCCTGGGGTCATTACTGTGTCCCCACTAGACCATAAACAACTTGAGGAAGACAGGTACTGAGGTCTTCAGTACCCAGCATAGTGTCGGAATAAACTTGCGACTTGAAGAACCCTTCCAGAGGCCACCATCAGCCCTGGGACTCCATCACCTTAATGAGACACCATAACAAAACCCAAAGACCCTATGCCTTCAGAGTCTCACTCTAACCTCCAAGTCCCATCATTTTCCCACTACTTTGAAAGGTCTTTTTGCCAGCAGTAAGTGTTCAATCAGTGTTCCTTGGATGCCAGGATGAATGATTGGGCTGTCTAGGTATCCTAGAATGCCTGAGCTCCCAATGCAGACTGACACTTTCTCAGACCCTCCCCACTTATTATACTCATCTACTCCTTATCTAACAAAACATGAGAAAACCAAAGTACATTTTTAGCAGGAGTCTTAAATTTGGTTAATCTCTTGACTCCTTGCTAGATGCTGCTTTGGGCAACTCTTAACCTTAGGAGCACTTGTCAATCTAGCTTCTTAGCATCCAATCAAGATAAAGGGAAAGACCAGCTATTAGGCTGCTAGGGGTCTTCCATGAAAACTTCATTTTATTACCATCTTCTCAGTTTCAAAGATAAGGAAGCTGGAAAGCTCAGAAGAGTTAAGAAACTTCCCCAAGTCCTTTTGACTTACAAAACAGTTGAGCTGGAGTTGAGCTTCAGGCTCTTTGGAACCCAAATCCATGCTTTTCCCAAGGCATCAACAATACTGTTCCAGTTTCAGGGGTTAATTGTGAAAACTGAGTGAGATAATGACAGTGAAATTGCTTTGGAGTGTGTGAAATGCTACACAGATGTTAGATTTTTAGAAGTATTCAGCAGCATGTCAACAACATGCCATGTTCTGCACAGAGTACAAATTCTAAGGTGGGTCACCTCTCAAAGGCAGTAACAAAAACAGCATCAACAGTTAAGGGGAAAACATGCCTTTTAAAAAACAAAGTCAGCAGACAAAACAAATCAGAATGTGACCTGTAACACTGAATGCACTTTACTTAATTCTTTGCAAATGTCCGGAATTAACCCCAGATCTATAAAGTACTTTCGGCTAGAAGATTCCTAAATAGACAGAGAGCCCAACTCTCTCATTTTATTGACGCTCGAATGGAAAGGCAGAGAGAAGGGGTGGCTTGTGTATAAAGGCAGCTAGCTCACAGAACTGTGCAGAACTAGAGCCCAGGAGCTCTGACCCTGAATCCGAGACTCTTCACATTAAGGAGTCACCTTGGAGGACTGTAAAAGGAGTCTAATCTGCTCACGATTACAGCTCAGGTCATGTTGCGGGGAGTGCCCTCTGCTTTGGTCATCAGCGACAATGGACTACGCATATTTCCTAGTTTTTAGAAATGTATGTGAGTGTACTGGGTTCTCCCTTCCCAAGGATAATTATCTCTCAAAATTGAGTTACAGCTTACGAAAATATCTCAATTCTTAGTGAGAAGGGGACTCAAATGGTTTTGTACTTGAAGCAGATGAAGTACGCAGTGTGGAATGCTAAATTTCCTCTCCAAGGGACAGCAGCTTCATGTTTTACTTAGATGCATCTGCTTTCCCTCATTATTCCCCTGTTAGTCAGAAAGGCTGCCTTGAGCTAATTTCTTTCTAAATGAAATCTTTCTAATCAGATTTTCCACTCTATATGGATTTCATATGAAAATGATCTTTATCTTGAAAATTAAAAATATTTTCTCCTACATTTCAATGTGTGGTGGAGATAACAGCCTATAAGGCCTTAAAGCAAAAGACAGAGTGGCAGCTGATTCATTTGAATTTGTTACAGCAGATTATGTACTTGACATGCCATGGGTAAAAAGGGACAGGAGACAGGGGTCTTGAAATAAAAGCTCAGGATTTGAGGTCAGGTTTGAAGTTCCTATCTCAGTAGTACCACCATTGCCTTTTTACCTTAGGTAAGTTCTTTAACTTCTCTGAGCTTCAGTTTTCTCTTTTTAAAAGTGAGTATGGGGATCTGGATGGGGAATACATGTAAATCCATGACTGATTCATGTCAATGTATGACAAAAACCACTACAATATTGTAAAGTAATTAGCCTCCAACTAATAAAAATAAATGAAAAAATAAATAAATAAAAGTGAGGATGATGTCATCAATCTCACAGGGGCATTGTGAAGAATAAGGAGAAATAAGAGTGGCTAATGTTTAATGAGCACTTACTATGTGCCTGATAATGTACTAAGTCCATTATATGAATCCTCTTATTTAGCTATAACAACAGTCTTATCAGGTGAGTTCAACCATGGTCTTCATTTTATAGGTTAAGAAGTTGAGGTTTAGGTTAATTAACTTATAAATTTACACAGAAATTGTGGTCGGCAATACGGCTTGATAATGTGGATCTGTTTAATTACAAACTTCATACTTTCTCTGAACCACTATGCTACCCATCTGAAAGTTTATATTTGTATCTTTGTTTACAACTACATCTATGATGGGTTTCCTGGGTGGCTCAGCCTTAAAGAATCCTTAAAGAGTCACAGGAGCTGCAGGCTTGATCCCTGGGTTGGAAAGATCCCCTGGAGGTGGAAATAGCAACCCACTCCAGTATTCTTGCCTGGAGAAACCCATGGACAGAGGAGCCTGGCAGGTTGTAATCCATGGGGTCGCAAAGAGCTGGACATGAATGACGCGACTGAGCATACACTTAGCACACACATCTATGGTATGTATGTACATACCTATACCCATTTTTTGGTCTCAGATATAACTGTCTCATGTCATCTGTCTACCTATCATATCTGGCACACAAGTCATACAGAAGCTAGTACAGTGCATTCCCAAAGCTACGTTGGTAAATGAGATAAGAATTCAGAGAAGGAAGATCACCTTGGACTTTGGTGGGCAGTAGTGCTTCAAGAAAGAGATGAAATTAAAGCTGAACTTGAAGGATGACTGACCAGCGTGTTGCACGCTCTATCATCCATCCTTCCCTTCTTCCTCAGTAACAGAATGCCCTGCTGAATGATACGGTTACAGCCTCCCTTGCAGCTAGGGGTGGCAGCTACATGTGACTAAGTTTGGCCAGGGACATGTAAATGAACATGTCCTATAGTAATTCCAGGAAGTCTCTTAATGGGAGAAGTACATTACTTTTTAATCCTTTCCTCCATTGTGTTGCTTGGAACTTGGGTATGAAGGTTGGAATTCTAGCAACCACTTGGCTCTTGAGGATGAGGGCCATACTGTAAGAATGACAGAGGAGACAGCTGGTGGGGGTCTGGGTTCCTGGTCATTCTGAAATTGCCAGGCCAGCCTGACGTTGCCTACCTCTTGACTTTCTTATGTGAAAGAAAAATAATGTCCAGTCATTAAACTTGTTATTTTGGGTCACATGCAGCCAAAACACTGATACAGATGGGAAGGGCTTGGATTTGATAGGGGAGGACTTGCTAAGCTGAGGAATCTATCAGAGTGTGAGCAAGGTCAAGAGGAACTAAATGTTTGGCAATTCCTTCTGCTGCTGCTGCTGCTAAGTCACTTCAGTCGTGTCCGACTCTGTGTGACCCCATGGACTGCAGCCTACCAGGCTCCTCCATCCATGGGATTTTCTAGGCAAGAGTACTGGAGTGGGGTGCCATTGCCTTCTCCGGCCAATCCCTTCTAGACCTGCTTTAATTGTGGAGGAGATTATAATCAGATATACCTGAGTTGTTCTGCAGGAGGGCATGGCAACCCACTCCAGTATTCTTTCCTGGAGAATCCCATGGACAGAGGAGCCTGGCGGGCTACAGTCCATAGGGTCGCAAAGAGTCGGCCGCGACTGAAGTGATTTAGTATGCACACATACCTGAGTTGAAAGTCAGCTTCTACCAAGTTACTCACTTGATGATCTTGGTAAGTCCCTTCATATAAAGATACTGCACACCCATTCCAGTATGTGTATGTATGTGTGTGTGTGTGTGTGTGTGTGTGTGTTGGAGGAGGGAGTTTTTCCACATCAACAAGCAATTTTTTTTTATACCAACTGGGTGTCCTACAGTTTACCTCAGTTCTGATGCCATGTACCTGGAGATGGCATCGGATTGCACGAGGTGAGAACTCAGTCCTAGGTGACCACCCTGCACTATAGATGCTGGTTCATAAGCTCAGATTGTTACCTGTACTTCTGATCAACTAGCTATAAATCCTAAGTTCTTGCCACTTCCTCCTTGAGTTTGATTAATTTGCTACAGTGGTTCACCAAACTCAGGAAAATAGTTTACTTCATAGATCACCAATTTATTACAGAGGATGTTAAAGGATGCTAATCAATAGTGAGATGAAGAGATACATAGGGCAAAGTATGGGAAAGGATCCAGAACTTCCAAGCCTTCTCTGAGCATACCATTCTCCTCTCAAATCTTCACATGTTCACCAACCTTTGGACCCTACCCTTTGGGGCTTTTAGGGGGCTTCATTACATACGCATGACTGATTAAGTCATAAACCACTGGGGACCAAACTCCATCTCAAGTCCCTGTGCCTTTGCTAGAGGTCAGGGCTAGCACTGAAAGCTCCAACTCTAAGCACATGGGTGGCAGACAGCCCCCACCTTTAGGTCCGGTCCAAAAGCCGCCTCGTTAACATAGCAAAATGTCTTTATTACTCTCATCTCTTGGGAAATATGTTTTAGGAACATGCCAGAAGCCAGGGTAAAGGCAAAATATGTAATTCTTACTACATTTCACACTTAACCTGAGTTCAGTTTCCTAATCTATAAAATAGGACCTTACTATCTACCCTATGGGGTTTTCACGAGGACAGTAGAGAATATTAAACCTCAAGTAAGTCCCTTAACTTTCCAACCTCTTGGACACATAAATTTGAATAAATGGTGTCCATTATCATTATCATCTATGATGGCCATGCCCTCTATGCCAAGAGATAATTAAAACTATAGTACTTGTGGCACTGGAATTATAATCAGAAGATCTAGAATAAACTCCTTTTCAACTGCTTACTTGCTATTTAGCTTTGGACAAGCCACCTTTTTGAACCTCAGTGTAGCTATCTGTAAAATGGGCGTAATAACCTGCTTTTCATGAGTCTTATCTGAGAATTAAATAAACTAGAGGTGAGAAGTAAGGCTTTGGGAGGGTATGACTTTACTCTCAACCCCGTGATCTTGAATTCTGTCAGCACCTGGTATATCCTGCCTTGTCCATCCAGCTGGGCATTGGCACCAGCTCCAGACAATCTTAAATTATCTTCCAGGTTTGGGAGATTGGACTGCTGGTGAGGCCCTGGTATCTGGTCAGTTCCAGGAATCCCATTTTCTCCAAATATAGTGCTAAGGTCCCACCATTACCTGCTCGAATTTTGGGGCAGTTAACATTTAGTGGTTAAAATCATAGGCTTTGAAAGCAGTCTTGTCTTTAAATCACTGTGTTCACCTTCTAACTTTGTGACTATAGAAAAGTCTCTTAATCCTCCTAACAGAACTTCAGGTTCCCCATCTATGAAACAGGGAGAGTAACAATCATTTCCCCAGTTGACGTGAGGATTAGATGAGCTGGTATAAGTGAAATCTCACTACAAATGCCATATGTTATGCTTAATGTTATTTCCTGCTTTCCCCTTGAGCTTTTATTGGGACCTGATCCTGCATTCACTGGGAGTTAACCTGCATAGTCAGTAGTCTGCACAGAGAGGAAAAAGGCTTTCAGGAGGGATGCTGTCTCCATAGCAACCATTTGTTAAATCTCTAGGGACCTCAGAAACAGGCTTGGGCTAGAGGGACTGGCAAAGCAGAGAAGACAGATCAGATAATCTGCCTCTGGGCGGCCTGTGGGAGGTTGGAGGGCCTGTGGAATCCCCCTTCTGCCTGGTGCATTCCCACTGAAACTCTGCACGTCTGCGGCAAGAGAACCTGTGGTTGCCATAGGAACTGCTTGGCATTCAGTAGCTCTAAAAGCTATTCCTCTCGACACTATGGAATAATGGAATTTGAGGAATGGAGCACGTTGAGCACAAAGGGGGAAATGAAGGCCAGAAGAGGGAAAGGAACCAACGTGGGTTCCTCAAGTTCCAGAATGCCTACCTAGTCTAGTGCCTCTTCATTACTTTATTCTTTCAATGAATTTTCATTGAGCACTTACTAGGTGGAAAGCCCTGGTAAGGAATGGAGGCTGCAGAGATAAATGAAAGAAAATCCTTATGATCTAGTCACGTCTAGTGGTGGAGAGAGACATATGCTATGTAAAGGAAAAAACCCTCCTGTTTCCTCAATTCACCAACTAAAGGGAAACATCTGTTTTTTCCTGTACTCCTCTCAACACTCTGACATCCCACATGTGGATTTTGCACACCGAGCAATTCTCCAGTTCTCAGAGGACACTGAGTAGGTGTCCTGCAATTTAACCCCATTCTTATACTGCCTCCCTGGAGTTAGCATGAGATCCCTCAGTTTAAGGGCTCAGTCCTACAAGACTCTTCCCCCACCCCACCCCCAATTTCAGACACCAGTTGGGAGTCCCAAGTTTTAATGTACCTCTGACCGACTGGCTATAAATTGCTGAGTTCCCATGACACCCCCCCTCCCCCCCGCTCAGGTTTGATAATTTGCCAGAAGAACACACAGAACTCAGAAACAGTTTACTTCTTAGGTGACCAGCTTATGATAAAGGATACAACTCAGGACCAGCCAGATGGAAGAAATGCACGGGGCAAGGTATGTGGAGAGGGGTGTGGCGCTCGCATGCGCTCTCCAGGCATGCTACCATCCCAGCAGCTTCACGTGTCCCTTAACCCTGGAAGCATTCTGAACCCCTTCGGATAAGGCATTTCATGGAGGCTTCATTACACAGGCTTGACTGATTGAAGTACTGGCCATTAGTAATTGACTCAACTCCTAGAACGTCTCTCCACCCTGGAGGTTGAGGTGGGGAGAAGCTGAACGCTTCAGTCCTCTGATGACATGGTCCACTTTCCTGGTGAACAGCCTCCATCTAGGAGCCTCAGTCTTAGCCATCTCATTAGCATACTAAAAGACACTTTCGACAATAGCGATTCCGAGGGTTTTAGGAGCTGAGAGCCAGGTTGGAGGGTGGGGGCATTGTTATCAAATACATGTTTCTTATTATGTCCTACCATGTTTTAAAAGCCCTGATAGGGGTACTAGGAAAGCATGTTGTTGAAGCTCCTGGGCAGCTTGAATGTGTCAGGAAGGAGGAGGAAGAAGATATTTAAGTTTAGAAGTAAAGTGAGAATTAGCCGGACGAAGGTGGATGGAGATAAAATGCACCAGAAAAAGGCTCAAGCGTGCACAAAGACCAGAGGAAGGAGAGAGAAAGCCAGATGCTGAAGTTAAAGCAGGTCGGCCTGGCTGAAGAAGATGCAGTGGAGAGGCAGCAACAGACAAATTAAAAAAAAAAGTTAACAGGATCTAGATCATAAAATGCCTTGAAAGTTTCCATAAGGGATCTGGTTTTTATTCCCTGGGCAAGGGAATGAGCTTTAAAGGACTTTCTTTATATGTCCTCTATTTTATAAGGAATACCTTTTTATTAAATATGACAGCTATTTAAAAAAAATCTACAAGTCTTTACAGATATAAAGCAAATATGGCTAAATATTAACAATTGCCAACCTTTTGTTACTTAGTTCATAGGTATGTATATAGATGCTTATTATACTAATTCTGAACATTTTAAAAATGTGTTTATTTTTCATTGAAGAATAATGGCTGTGTGAATTTTTTTTTGAAATTTTTTTAATAATGAAAGGGTTTAGGAAAAAAAGTGAATATGATTGCTCTACCATGCTCTTGAATTGCTTGAGCCAGTTAGCCAGTCAATGCACAGGTGCTCTGCGTTGTATTTTTACAAATAATGGGGCCAAACAGGCGCATGAAAAGATGTCCAATATCATTAATCATCAGGAAAACATAGATCAAAACTACAATAAGCTGTTACCTCACATCTGTCAGAATGGTTATCATCAAAAAGAACACAAATAACAATTGTTGGCGAGGCCGTGGAGAAAACTGTTGGTGAGAATGTAAATTGGTGCAGCCACGATGAAAAGCAGTATGGAGGTTTGGCAAAAAAATTAAAAATAGAATTACCATATGATCCTGCAATTCTACTCCTGGGTATGTATCTAAAAACAATAAAACCACTAATTGGAAAAGTTACATGAACCCCAATGTCCATAGCAGCATTATTTATAACTGCCAAGATCTGGAAGCAAGCTAAGTGTCCATCAATTGATGAATGGATAAAGAAAATGTGGTGTGTATGTATATATACACACACACACACAATAGAATACTACTCTGCAGTGAAAGGAGAAGGAAATGGCAACCCACTCCAGTATTCTTGCCTGGAAAATTCCATAGACAGAGGAACTTGGTGGGCTATAGTCCATGGGGTTGCAAAGAATCAGACATGACTGAGCACGCATGTATGCAGCAGTAAAAAAGAATGAAATTTTGTCACTTTCAACAACACGGATGGATGCGGAGGGTATCATTCTAGGTAAAGTAAGTCAGAGATTAAAAAGACAAATACTTGTGTCGTATATGTGAAATCTAAAACATGCAACAAAGTAGTGAATGTAACAACAACAAAAAAACTGACTCATGGGTATAGAGAACAAACTACAGGTTACCAGTAGGAGAGGAAAGTGGGGAGGGGCAATATAGGGATAGGGGATGAAGAAGTACAAGCTATTGGGTATAAAATAAGCTACAAGGATATAGTGTACAACCCAGACAATATAGTTGATATTTTATAGCAATGATTAATGGATTATAACCTTTAAAAACTGTGAATCACTGTATTGTACAACTGTAACTTATATAATAGTATAGATCAACTATACTTCAATAAGAATAAACAATAAACAAATCACAAGACCAGCTCACAGCTATTTTTAACTTGAGTTACCTCTGACACTCCCAGAACCTATGCCTTCTAACTCTAGTGATTCCTCTGTTCCAGGCAATAGCTATTTGTTGTGCATTCACTCTCTTCGAGGCATTGGGACCAAAGTAAGAAATGAGATGTGTCCTCCTGGTATTTCAGTCTAGGAGGAGAGGTAATTAAGTAAACACATCATTAAAATATAGTGAAGTAGAACATAGAAATATGTCCAAGCTGCTGTTGAAACATATGTAGAGTGCCAGGGAAGGCTGTGCTGATTAAGAGATGTTATCCTTTCCATGGTCTTTGATGGAGAAACGCTGGGTGATTGGATAAGGGGCTCTTGATATGCAAGAGTCACGTCAGTGACTGAAAGTAGGGCATGGGTAGATTGCTCTGAAATTTTTGAGCCTGAATGAGCAGGATGAGGGACATGAAATGAGGAGAAAGTATGTATTTAACTGAATTTCACCCCCCTCACTCCTGAAAAGGGAAACAGTCTCTGCTGTCATTCATCTAATGGTTTTCATTATTATGGGATATATATTATTACTAGTGATGTGACATGTGTCTGAATTGAGAAGGGACTGCAGAAAGTACTTTAATACAGACAGGGATTCAATTATGAAATACATATGCTGCTTTAATTCTCTGTAGCTGGCCTTAAGATGCCTACCTGGGGGTTGGGCATCCAGGGTGGCTGTTGGGTTTTGTAGAGCAGAATAAAATTTCTTAACTTAAACCACCAGGGAACAGAGATGGAAACAGAGGCCTAGCAGTGGGTGGGGGAAAACAATGACATGTCTAAAAATTTTTATCTCTGCTTGGGATCGGCTCTGGAGGCAATATTAAGTCTCACCGATATTTTAAAATGAAGAATTTAAAAATATTTCTTCTTATAGTTTAGGAATCTATTTTCTTAATTGATAAGGAAACAAAGTGAATCTTTTAAAAGCCCTCGAGATCATGTTGTTGTTGTTTACTTGCTAAGTTGTGTCTAACTCTTTTGCGACTCCAAGGACTATAGCCCACTGGGCTCCTCTGTCCATGGGATTTCCCAGGCAAGAATACAGGAGTGGGTTATCATTTTCTTCTCCAGGGGATCTCCCCACCCCAGGGATCGAACCTGCATCCCCTGCATTGGCAGGCAGATTCTTTACTGCTGAGCCGCCAGGAAAGCCCCAAGGCCGTGTAGATGCAGTTAAGCTTGCAGGCATCCTTTGTTGAAGGAGACCCAGAAGAGATTGAGAAGATGGAGAGCTAGGGCAAGGTGGGAGTGCAGATAGAGGGTGGGTAACAGGAATCAAGCCAGATTCATACAAATCCAATTAATACAAAAGCTCCCTGTAAGAGAGGCATCTAAACTGATAACATTTGTGTAAGTATTAAAGATTTTTAAAAGGACAGAAAAATGAGAAGACGGATGGCTTTCATCAAATGGGAAAGGACAGCTCACGGAGAAAGTCACGCACCTGGCCTTGGCTTATCTTCTTGATGTATTTATTGCTGCTGATGCCTCTACTTGGGTCAGAGACCTTGGCTTGAAAGCACAGCTGTGTTGAGAGGACAGATCATCACTCAGGAGAGAAAACTGCCTGCCCAGCCACCCCAGTGGATCCTTCTCCATCCATCATCCTTCAGCAACTAGTCCAAGGTCAACGAATAAAGGGCTCACTGGGGCCAGCTGTGCATTGAGGGCACCAGGCCACAGGCTGGCTGTGCCTCTGCACCCCCTCCCCCAGAGGGCTGCCGCCGCCTCAGCCAGATGTCGCTCACACGTTCGGGCTGTTCGTGATGACCTTCTAAGGCTTTGGAATGGATCCAGATGGGTCCCAGGGGTCCAGAGAAGGCTCAATACCCTGAATGGGAGTATCAGGCTTCAGACTGGCCATCAGTCTCCGGCTGGATGACTGTAGAATGACCACATTTTACCACTACTTTTATGTTAGTCCTGCCCCACATTCCTATCTAAATACACAGAAGAACAACAGTATATGGAGATTCTGCCATGCGCAAGGCCTGAACAACCCCAGCCCATGCTGTAATGTATGAGAAGATTCATTAAACAGCAATAGGGATGGTCCCGAACTGATCCTTCTTCTCAAGCTGGTACCTATCCAAGTGCTTTGGGTGGGCGCCGTGGCCACCTGTGTGCTCACACGATGGGCATCAGATCAGTTACCCCAAAACACTTAAACCGTACACATGCCCCCTTCCTCAAAATCCACACTTGTCAAACATTCTGGTTATGATTCAGTTCACATCTGCAGGGTGAACTGGTCAGATGATCTTGTCTTCTAACCAGCCATCATTTAAACTTGAAAAATTGAGACAAAATGCACAGAACATAAATTTTCATGTAACAGAAAAAAAATCATCATTTTAAAGGGTATAATTCAGGAGTTTTTATTCAAAACGTTGTGCAGACATCACTTCTATCTGGTTTCACTTCTATGGACTCAACAGAGCAACCTTGTACCTTTCGCAGCCTCTCCCAGCTCTTCCCTTCTCGCGGCCCCTGACAACCTCACATCTACTTCCTATTTCTATGAATCTGTCTATTCTGAACATTTCACATAAATGCCCTCATACAATATGTGACCTTTTGTGTCTGGCTTCCTCCATTTCACAAGGTTTTCAAGGTTCATTTGTGTTGTAGCGTATGTCAGTAGTCCATTCTTTTTTACTGCCTAGTAATATTTCATGGTTATGAATGTATCACATGTATTTATCCATTCACCTGTTGATGAACATTTGAGTTGTTTTTGCTTTCTAACTTATGAATAACGCTGCTATGAACTTTCACATACAAATTTTGGTGTGGATTATATGCTTTGGCTTCTCTTAGGAAATACCGTTATGAGTGGAATTGCTGGGTCATATGATCATGTCTCTATTTAACGTCATTTTACTTTTTAATGAATGAATGGACTTTCTCCCATTAGCTCTCATTCTGTTATAAGTTATTTGTGTGAGTTCCTGCCAGAGAGATGGCGCTATCTGGTGAATTGACAAAATTAGACCAGAAACCGGTAAGACTAGAGTCACCAAGTTCTCCTGGCCACCAGCCTTGTTTTCTGAAAACTTTCACAGACATATTGAAGATGATCACATTACCCATGAATTGTCCTTCATTAGAAAAGGTTTTAAGATGAGGACTATATTTGTTCCCGTGGAGATACCGCAGCCAGATTTAGCTCTGCACAGAGACGCCCTTGAGCTCATGTCTGAGGAGGTTTCTCCAGATGCTCTCTGCGCCACCTCCTCCCCGAGACAGATGTGACCTAGAACATCTTGCTGTCATTTTCTGCCTAAAACGAATGCAGGAACTTGCTTTTCCTCGCTTTCCTTTCCTTATCCTCCACAGAGTTGTCGCCCCTCTCAACCACCCCCTCCTTGCCGGCACCTTCCCTGGAGATGCAGGTGTAGTCAGTTACTGTGGGAACAGGTGCTGACTCGAATCGAGGGTGAGCCTGTTGGGGTGGGCTGGTGGGGACCCCACGGTGGAGCTTCGGGAACTCGAAGAGTGGCTCAGGGCACAGGGGAGCCTGAATGGTGATGTCCTGGGCTACTTGTTTGCTCACTATCTGGATTATGTTTTACTATTTTTTCTTAATTTTAAAAGCCTTTACTTAAAATAATGATATGTTAGCAGTGCAGGGAGGAACAAATAAAAATTAAAAGTCATCAGGCTCCAGAGATAAGCAAGGCTAACTTTTTTCCAGGTGCAGGTTCTTTCTCTCTAAACAAGCAGGATTAGGCTGCAACATTCTAGGCGATGTGTAGCCTGCTCATCTGGTCTCCCGATGTCATTCAGAAGTCTTCAAAACACTCCTTTAAGTGGCTGTATACGTGATTTTGTGTCTGCCCTTTGGAGGACCACTGTTCAAAAGACTCTCCCATCCCTGCCAAGACCCGTTAGTCCTCTTCCATTACGGTTTTCAGAAATAAAATTCCAACCTGGTTGTTTGCAGAGGGGAAAGAAAAAGGGAGACTTATGAGAATCAACACAAGAAACATACTAGCTAGAGGTTAGTTACCACCAATGTCATCGGCAGGGCTTTACTGGGGGCCCTCCACCTGCCTGGGCCTCTTGGTCTCCAATCCCAGCCCTGTCCACCCTACTGAACTGGAGCCAGAGCAGGAAGTGGACATCAGGTCTCTTTTGATGGGCAATGTGAAATCCTAGTCTCTCAATTGAACAACTCCAAGGGGCCGGCACATAAGCGTTCCTGTTTCATATTTGTTGCTGTGCTAAGAACATCTATTCAAGGTGCCTAGAGCCCTCAGCTCTTGCTGAAACTGGAGCGCGCCATGCTACTCGCAGCGATGAGGCACATTTGTTACAGGATGAAAGCTGTCACTTGTCTTCTCTGCCTTGGAGAGAGTTCTCCTTGCCAGACCAGTTCTTGGCCTTTCTAATGGAGGATCTGGAGAAAAGAGGAGGAGGGGTTTATGAGAGATACGTGGCCAGGGGGCAGGTTGGAAATGGAGGAAGGGTTGAAGGAAATAAAAGGGACTGTCCTCAGGATGGGAGGGCCGTGGATAGATAAGAATGAAAGTGGATTTTAGAAAACAATTGTGAAGTTCCCACTTTGTGTTCCCTTTATAGTGTTTGAGATAAAGAAATAAGACACTTGAGTTATTTCAAAATTACTTTTCGTAGCATAGACTGTGTCTTCACATTACACTAGGAGTGAATTATGCATGTGTGCATGCTCAGTTGTCTATGACTATTTGAGACCCCGTGGACTATAACCTGCCAGGATCTTCCGTCCACAAGAATACTGGAGTGGATTGCCCCTTTCCTCCTCCAGGGAACCTTCTCAACCCAGGGATCGAACCTGTATCTCCTGCATTGGCAAGCGGATTCTTTACCAATGAGCCACCTGGGAAGCCCCAGCAATGAATTATAATATTTTATAAATACCACACTAGGAAATAAGGGGGGTGGGCAGGGAAGTCTGTGACCAGTCAGATCAGTAGAGTTCAAAAGCAGGTGAGGTTTGTGTTGTCTTCTTTGATTTCACTGGGGGAAGCCCAGGAGAAAGGTGATAAAGCTGTCAGAACCAGGGTACCCAATACTTATATTCTTCCATTGGTTGGACTATAGAGAATGGGTATATTTGCTAGCTAGAGAAGTGTGAGGAGATAAGACCCTTCATGATGGCTTGACCCACTTTCATAACTTTCTTATTAGTGAGACTCCTTCCCTTACAGCGGCAATCAGAATCTGTATTTATGACTTTCTGATGAGTATGCCCAAATCTGACAGTGATGTAGTACTAATGCAACCTGGGCGAGGCAGTGAAAGAGAGGGAGGAAAGGAAATGGGGCTGTGAGAAACACATCTTGTGAGGTCTCAGGAAATAAATTTCTCTCTCTCTGAACTAACCTGACATATTGCTTCTCAATACAGTGCTCAAGAACAGGACCAGTGAAACATCAAAGATAGATGTGTTCAGTGTCAGCACAGTATACGGTTTGATGGTTTCAAGAAGAGAAACAGTTGGCATAAAATTAGCATTTGGGGGCAGCAGCAAGTCCTCGTGACTCATAACTGATGTGATTCTTAGATAACGGCGGCAAGTTGAACTGTCTTGAAGATGTCTAATGTAACTACATTTTGATTTTACTCAGCAAGTCTCCTCTCCTTAGTTCTGGGACTAAACGACTCCCTAGTGACTGGGAACGCTGGTCATTAATTGTGTCAAGGGACACATTAATGCACACCATAGTGGGCATTCAGGAGAGAAGAGAATGGGAGGGATGTGCATGTGTGTGTACGTGTGCGTATGCATGTACCTGTGTGTGTAAAACAGACCCCTCAGATATACAGATATGTTAAAGTTTGTATAATCATTTCTTTCATTTTTGAGCAACTTAGCTTTTTTCTAATTTTATACTAGTACAAAAAAAGTTTGCTGTAGTATAAAAAAGATACACATGAACTTATTCATAAATCAGAAAGAGACTCCTAGACATAGAAAATGAACTTATGGTTTACTAAAAGGGAAAGGGAGCAAAGGGAACTATTAGGAAATTGGGACAAAATAGATACACGCTACTGAATACAGATAAACAAGGACCCACTGCAGAGTCAAAAGTTTGTAATAACCTATGAGGAAAAAGAATCTGAAAAAGAATGTCTATATCTATATATTTATAACTGAATCACTGTGTTGTACACCTGAAACCCAACGCTGTAAGCCAACTACAACAAAATCTCCTAAAAACGTAACGTTACTATGAATAGCATGTAAAAATCTTCTTAAATGCTTTACATACTACAGTTTAAAAACTGGTTTTCACATATTATCAGATCTTCTTAAGCAGAGATGATTATTCTCATGATGAAGATAAGGAAACAGACACAAACATGCAGCATTTTCAAGGCCACAAAGCTTCACGTGCTGGATTGGGGAGAACACAGTTTGGTGTAAGCTGGACTCCTCAGGGAAGATGAATAAAAAATAGTTCTAACCTTTAGGGCGTGTTCAGTCTGGCAAAACAGATGGACAAGTTAACAAATAAAATTTGCTATAAAATTTGGGTTTTCTTAATTTTGAAGCTTATGAAGCTTTCAACTTTGTGTGTGTTCGTGTGTACCATTTGTAAGAAGACAGATTCAGATTTCTTTTATCTATAGGATTATACTGATTTTGGAATACCAGGTGTTAGAATGTATATTATCTTTTTGAAAAAAAATCAACTATAAAATACATCAAGGAGAAAAGTTGTCCTCTTTTAAGGTCTTTCTCAATTGCAGTTATTTTTTGTAAGTAGCCAGCTCACTTTATTCAAACTTGTTCCTTCTATCAATAAGTTCTTATCAAAAGAGGGGAGGTATGCACCCCTGCATCATGTGCAAAAATAAGCTCAAAATGGCTTAAAGACTTAAACATAAGACATAATATCATAAAACTCCTAGAAGAGAGCTATGCGAAACATTCCCTGACATAGATTGTACCAGTGTTTTCTTAGGTCAGTATCCCAAGGCAATAGAAATAAAAACAAAAATAAATAAATAAGTAGGATTTAATCAAACTTGCAAGCTTTTGCATAGCAAAGGAAACCATAAAGAAAAAGAAAAGACCATGGATGGAATGGGAGAAAATATTTGCAAATGATGTGACAGACAAGGACTTAATCCCCCAAGTATATAAACAACTCGTACAACTCAACAACAACAAAAGCAACCCAATTGAAAAAATGGGCAGAAGACCTTCTTAGACATTCCTTTGAAGAAGACATACAGATGGCTAGTAAGCAAATGCAAGATGCTCAGTGTCACTAATTATTTGAGAAACATGAATCAAAACTACAATGAGGTACCACTTCACAACAGTTAGAATGGCCATCATTAGAAAGTCTACAAATAACACATGCTGGAGAGGGTGTGGAGAAATGGGAACTTTCTTACACTGTTGATGGGGATGTAAGTTGGTTCAGCTATTATGGAAAACAGTGTGGTGGTCCCTCAGAAAACTAGAAATAGAATTACCATGTAATTCGGCAGTCCTCCTCCTAGGCAGATATCCAGACAAAACTATAATTAAAAAAGATATATGCACCCCTATGTTCATAGCAGTGCTACTCACAATAGTCAAGATAGGAAAACAACCTAAATGTCCATCAACAGATGAATGGGTAAAGAAGGTGTGATACATATACACAGTGAAATACTACTTGGCCGTAAAAATGAAATAATGCCATTTGCAGCAACATGGATGCAACTAGAGAAAATCATACTAAGTAATGTTAAGTCAGAAGGAGATAAATACTGCATGATGTCACTTGTACGTAGAATCTAAACCATGGCACAAGCGAACCCAGCTACAAGACAGAAACAGACACACAGACACAGAGAACAGACTCGTGGCTGCAAAGAGGGAGGACGGAGGGAGAGGGGAGCACGGGGAGTTTGGGATTAGCCAGTGTAAACCCTCATACACAGGATGGAGAAACAAGGTCCTACTGTAGAGCACATGGAACTATATTCAACATCCCGTGATAAACCACAATGGAAGCGCATGTTCAAAAAGAATGTCTATATGCATAAAACTGAGTCACTTCACTGTACACATTGGCACAACATTGTAAATCAACCATACTTCAATAAAAATATTAAAAAAGAGAGATGAGGTATGAAGAAGGAGCTTAGGAAGCTTAAAAGAATCATAATTAAAAAAAAAATTACCACTTAATTATTTTGACTTGTCCTGAGCCAGAATGAATGTTTCTCCATTTACTTAACCAAAATTTATTTAATATGTTGTATGTATTAGCATTTTGCATCTATTATTACTAATCCTCAATAACCCTCAAGGCGATAAACTTCAAAGTAGATATTATTTTCATTTTGCCAGGGAAAACATGGACACTAAGAAAAGTGACTTTAGCCCTGACGGGGGAATTAGACTGCCAAGCTAGACTGTACAAGCAGTAAATGTTAGAACTGGGAGTTTATGCAGGTGAGTCCCTGCTCTTTCCATCATGGTATAAGAATAACACGGCGTTCTATCTTTTAGAGTGGTACTGACCATCATACAGGAAATATGCTCCCCAAAGTACACCCTGGATTTTAGGAAATTTCTACTACCTGAGGCAACCTCTTATCTCTACTTATAAAAGAATAAAGACAAGAAGGCAAGCAAGAGAAAGTATTTTATAGTTATATCTTATAACCTAATCTACAAGAAGTCACCATTTCACCATTTTGTTTTTTTGACAGTTACAATCATGACATCAAATCACTTCTGCTAGACCTCATACTTCTAAATTACGTCAATGTGCTTGAGAGCTAGTGCCCCAGAGCAATAATTCCCAAAGCACGGTTGGAAAAGCTCTCCCAAATGGTCCCAAACTGATCAATCATGCCACTCCTAATGGATGAGGGACACTAAATTCCATAGACTTCCATTTCTGTAGGATTAACTCACTCACGATCATTTTCTTATTTAATCTCTATAACAATTTTTATAAGTCAGGTGCTATTACTCTCTGTATTTTATCAATGAGGAACTTGAGGCTTAGAAAGATTAAGTAGTTTATCCTAGGTCACACATGGATTAAATGCTGGCGCTATAATACAAACGCAGGCTAATTCCAAAGTTGAGAGTCTTTACCGTGATATAAATAAAAGGCAGAATGTTTAAAAGTGGTTAAAAGCTATTCACAGTCAACTCTGAAGAAGGAAGAATAGGTAGGACTTATACAAAGGGGGACGGAGGAGAGGAGGGAGAGAAAACAACGGTGGAGGAGGCAGGATGGGCCGAAGTGGGGAGGTGGGAGTTTTTGTGGAGATTTAGGTTCGGGGGTTGAGGCCACTTATGGAGTTTAGAGTGAAAATAATGAAAAGTTAATAACCAAGGCTGTGGAGGTTATCAGGTTTCTTTTTTCAGTTTAATGTGAAATCGCAAGGGAAAAAAAAAAGAAAGACAAACTCTGTCAGGAAACATCTTTTAAACAGGAAATGCTAAAGACCCTGAAAACAAATACCAAACCACAAATGTCAGAGAGTACTTCACTCTGGCATTTGAGTCCCAGAGGAAGAAAAAAAAAAAAATCTTATTACTTCCTGAAAAAATGTAGGCATAGAGATGTTGATGGGTGAACTTTCATTTTAAAAGGTTATTCTAAACAGCTGTGACTGTTAATGGAATTTTTAAGCCTGTTCTCTGATTGGACACTTAGCAACCAGGGACTTTATTCATCCCATTGCCTTGAGATACCTGTTTTTCTCTTGGCTGGTACTTACCTATCCTTCAAAGATCAGCTCTGGTAGAAAGAGCATTAGATGGATCCACGTGGCAGACTGATCAAAAGACCTGAGCCAAAGACCTACATGCAGGCCGCCCTTCACTATTCATGCACACCAAGGTCATCTCACAGGGGAGAGGCCTATACAAACTGTGGAGAGATGGGGCCCACAGGAGTCCTTTGAAAGCTACAGCCTCTTTGGCAGAGGATTTTGGAGGGAAGAAAGTTATCTATAGAATTTGAGAACATCAAAGGTAGAAGGGGTGTTCTCTGGACCATTGCCTCCTTAGAGGTCACTGTAAATAAAAATAGGAAACCTCAAGTCCTTTCTAATATATCCCCAAACCCAGAAAACCTTAACTGTTAACATTAACCTTTTTTTTTTTTTTTTAAACAGAAGTCCACTTCAGGTGAACCAAGACATTAATCTTCTTGTCTTCAGCAAAAGTTATTTTAACTCACAGTGGTAATACCAATTATCTTGTGATGATCAGAAGTCTTGATTGGTGGTTTGACTTTAGTTAATAAAAAATGAAAAAAAATGTCTGTGATCAAACAATGCATGCATGCTAAGTTGCTTCAGTTGTGTCCCTGACTCTTTGTGACCCTATAGACTACAGCCCACCAGGCTCCTCTGTCCATGGGCTTCTCCAGGCAAGAATACTGGGGTGGGTTGCCATGCCCCCGTCTAGGGGATCTTCCTGACCCAGGGATCGAACCCACATCTCCTGTGGCTCCTGCATTGCAGGCAGGCTCTTTACTGCTGGGCCACCAGGGGACCCCGATCAAATGATATGGCAGAACAAAATAAAAAATACTAATAATTAATGGGAAAAAATCAATCATTTTATTGATGATGGAATTGAGGCTTAGAAAGATGAATGAACTTGTCTAAGTCAGTTAGTAGAGTTGGGACTTAAAGTCAGTGATGGATGCCAGAATGGATGCCTTTACTGTGACTGCATTGCTATCATCTTGTGTGTGTGTGTGTGTGTGGCGGGGGGGTGTTGGCTTCTACATAAACCAGAGAAATAAGGGGAGAGCCTTCAATGGGAAGAGTTAGAAAAGTAAAAAAAAAACTACAATGAGTTGTTAAATTGAACTAGCTAGTTTCAAGTTTCTAAAAGTCTCAATTCCAATGTGTTAACATCCCAATGTGTTAAATTAAATCATTCATGAGATCAGGACCGACAGGCAGATCAGTGGTAGCACGTGTCGGGAACAGAGCTCTGGACAGGGAGTCGGGAGGGTGAGGTTCTGGCCCAAGTAGCTAGGTGATCTTGGGAAAGCCACCTCCCAACTGGACTTCTACCTGGCCCTCTATCTCCAGTAGGATGTGAAAGTGAAAGTCGCTCAGTCGTGTCCGACTCTGCGACCCCATGGACTTCCCTAGTCCATGGAATTCTCCAGGCCAGACTACTGGAGTGGGTAGCCTTTCCCTTCTCCAGGGGATCTTCCCCACCCAGGGATCAAACCCAGGTCTCCCGCATTACAGGCGGATTCTTTCCCAGCTGAGCCCCCAGGGAAGCGCCTCCAGTAGAACAGTTAGACTTTTTTCAGGGTAGCCAGTTTCCCAGAGAGCAAAGGAAGAATCTACCAGGCTTTTTAAGGGCTAGCCCCAGAATAGACACAGCACACTTTAGCCACATTCTATGCAACCAACTAAATCACAAGCAGCTCAGATTCAAGGAGAGAAGAGAAAGACTGTCTGGTGGTGGGGAGAGCGGCATGTCCACACGGGGATGGGAGGGATTGGTGGTGGTCACTGATGGAGGCCAGCCTCAACACACATCACGAGCCGGGTTTTGTGGTCAAACACAGTGTGGGAAATCTGGATTAAACACAATTTTAAAAGTTTCTTGGGCTTCCCTGGTGGCTCAGTGGTAAAGAATCTGCCTGCCAATGCAGGAGACATAGGTTCGATCCCTGGCCTGGGAAGATCCCACATGCAAAAGGACAACAAAGCCCAACAAAAAAAGTCCAGCTAAGCCCACCCTGAAGCCTGTGCGCCTGGAGCCTGGGCTCCACGAGAGAAGCCCCTGCAATGAGAGATCTACGCTCAGCAACTAGGAAGGAGCCCCCACTCAGCGCAGCTGAAGGCCTGTGCGTAGCAACGAGGACCCAGCACAGCCAAAAACAAAACAAACAAGTCTTTAAAAAATGGTTTCTTAACAGCAAGAGTCCTTAGAGCTGATAAAATGCTAACAACGCTACAAAGTAAGTAGCAAGTGTACAAAGAAGTGAAGGGAGGGGTTTAATTATTGCTTTCTAGCCTAACTTTGCCCCTTCTGACCTTACACATTAATATGGAAGAAGAGGATAAAAAGGTAACCAATCTAACAGGATATATTTATGGTTCAACTGGCTACCACAGACAGTCACAGTCTTTGAAAGATAAAGAACGTCTTCAGGACATTGCAAAGGACCCGGGCCAGCTTCAGCATTTTCTCCATCCTTTGTGGAGACACTTTTCTTGCTAATTAAAGCCTCCTTCAGCATAAATTGAGATTCTGGACTTCTTGTTGCTGAGAAAAAGTCAATCCTATTGCTCATTAAAATGATGTCTTCCTACCTTTAGAATCAGGTTTTTTAATGAGTTCCAATTAGTTGTGGGAAGGTAATAAAATCAGGGGTGACTTTTCAATTCTTTGTTTCATATTAGGCAACTAGTGTTGTTTTCTTGGCTATATCTGGTCAATTACAAACCACAGAAGTCACACATTGGGGTGACTGATTCCGTGGACACATGGATTTGGTGTGGAAGAAGAGAACAAATTCTGGAACATGACTGGGGTTTGAATTCCCGTTTCTCTACTCCTCTTCCTGCTACTCTTTGAGGAAGTTACACAAGTCCTCTGATCCTTAGTTTGTGTGCTCTGAGTTGCTCAGTCGTGTCCAACTCTTTGTGACCCCATGGACTGTAGCCCGCCAGGCTCCTCTGTCCATGGGGATTCTCCAGGCAAGAATACTGGAGTGGGTTTCCATGCCCTTCTCCAGGGGATCTTCCCAGTCCAGGGGTTCTCAGGTCTCCCGCATTGCAGGTGACTTCTCTACCATCTGGCCATTTTTGATCCTCAGTTTACTCATCTGTAAAACCTAAAATTATAAGGTTTTTGGAGAGATTAAATGTGACATTGTTTGCTTATCTATTTGTTCTTAAAACTCATTCAACAAACATTGAGTTATTGTACTTAATAGTGGCAGGCAGTATACTATGTACAGAATATATAGGTGGGAAGGCAGTATACATATGCAAGTAAACTAATGAATAATAAATTTGCAAATAAAGATTTTTTTTCTATGTATTACATAATCAGGGCAATGCTGTAATAAGAAATGAGCAGGATGCTGCGATCACTAAGAGAGGGAAGCAGTGTCTTGTCTTAGATAGGGTTACAAAGGAATGTGTCTCTGAATTGATATTTAGGTTGAACTATGGAGGATGAGAAGGAGCCAATCATGTGAAGGGCAGAGAGAGGAGCATTTTGGGCAGAAGCAACAGCAAACCGCAAATTTCCAACAATGATCAAGAATTTAATGAATTTGAATTGAACGTGAACTGACAGAAGACCAATATGGCTAAATTGTAAAGTGAGGGGAAGGCTGGTGGGCTTGGCAGAGGAGGACTGTGCAGGATGCAGGTAAGGGGTTTAGACTTTATTCTAACTGCAATAGGGAGGCACTGTGGAATTCTGAAGAGAGAAAACATGATCCAATTTAAGATACTGAAAGATCACTCTGGGTCCCTCTGTAGATTGGATCGAAGGGGAGCAAGACTGGAGAAAAGGGAAACAGTTGAGACACGAGTGTAGTCTGGAGGAGAGATGACTGTGTGTGCTGGGCTGGTGGCACTGGCGATAAAAATAAATCGACAAAGTATCTGTAGCTGAACTGGCAGGACTTGGCGATGGATGGGATGTGAAAGGTGAGAGAGACAAAGGGGTCAAAATGGATTTCTCTGGGTTTTGGTCTGGAAACCAGATGGGTAGAGATTCCATTTACTGAGACAGGGAAGTTGGAGGAGGAGCAGGTTTGGGCTGAGGATCAGAGGATCTTAGGACTTTCAGTGTGGCATGCTAAGTTTCTGAGAGAGCGAGTTTGAGACGTCTGGTAGGTTACTAAACACAGGAGACAAGATCAGAGACAAGGTCTCAGCTGGAGGATGAATTTGGGAATCATCAGCATAGAGACAGTATTTGAAGTCATGGGACTGGATAAGATCACTTAGGACGAGCTTGTTGCAAGAGACGAGAAGAAAGGCCGGAGGAATACTTAACTAAGACTGAATATAAAAAAGGAGTCAGTGAGAGAAGGAAAAAGGGCTCGTAGAGTGAGGGAACCCAGTATTGTGATGCTGAGCAGGCTAAGAGAGAAAGGATAGTATTTCATAGAGAAATATTGAAATGTTACCGGGAAGCTGGATATGAGAAAGAGTGGTCTGTCCATTGGATTTATTATATAGCAACATGGTGAAATGTGGAAAGAACCCAGATTGAGGGAAGAAAGAAGGGGAAGTGCAGAAGTGGAGGTGGTGTATGTTAATATCTCTTTCTTGAAATTATGTTAAGAAATGAGAAATGAAGGTGTCCCAGAAGGATCTCAAAGGAAGTTGAGTGGAGTTTCCCACTAGTCTACCTCATACCCTCACACTTGTCCCTTCTCCTTGGTAACTTTTTCTTGGGGCAGGAAAATGTTTGCGTGCGTGCTAAGTTGCTTCAATTGTGTCTGTCTCTTTGTGACCCCATGGACTGTAGCCCACCAGACTCCTCTGTCCATGGGATTTTCCAGGTAAGAATACTGGAGTGGGTTGCCATGCCCTCCCCCAGGGGAATCTTCCTGACCCAGGGATGGAACCCACATCTTTTCCTCTCTTGCCTTGGCAGGCAGGTTCTACACCACTAGTGCCACCTGGGAAGACCAGCAAAATGTTTAGCTAACTATATTTCCTCCCTTGCTATGAGCGGAAGCCAATAAAACATAAGTAGAAGGCATTAGACAGAACTTCTATAAAAGTTCTTTAAAAGGGACTAACTCAGCTACTTTTCCCCCTTCTGTTTAGATGGCAGGGAAGAGGGTGGGAACTATACCGGCCATAGGGCAACCATGAGAAGAATCTGAAAATAGAAGGACCTATTAAGGAAAAGGAACAGCAAGATTGGGCAGGAGACAAGGGCAACAAGCATATTTTAAGATCTGAGAGATGCCAGAGTATGTTTGCATGTTGGTGTGAGCCATCAAGAAGAGAGATGAGTGAAGAAGAGTCCAGGGGATCAGGACAGGACCGCAGCCCTTAAAAAGGCATGTGTAGAGACAGCCTGGGT
Source organism: Cervus canadensis (assembly GCF_019320065.1). Classification (NCBI taxonomy): domain Eukaryota; kingdom Metazoa; phylum Chordata; class Mammalia; order Artiodactyla; family Cervidae; genus Cervus; species Cervus canadensis. The sequence goes on along the minus strand of NC_057414.1, from coordinate 6,212,118 downwards.
GTCTGTGGGTGAATTGGCCTTCGAAAGGCTTCTGCAGAGGGTGTAGGACTTTTATCAATGCTCTTTTCTGAGGAAAATTCCTCCAGCAATCCTCCAACAATTCCATTGGTCTCTTCATCCTTTGTTCTTTTCTCGATGGACTGAAGTCTCCCGTCTCTTCCGTCTTAAATTCATTCCCCATGTTGCTGCCAGAGTGAACATTCCAAAATGCAAATATGATTTTAGAAGACTGCCTAGCTCCTTGTCACCCACAAGATGAAGCTGTATTCACTTGCCTCACATTTAAGACGTTCTCTTTCTAAGACAAATACCATATGATATCACTTACATGTGGAATCTAAAATATGACACAAATGAACTTATCTACAAAACAGAAACAGACTTGCCGACATAGAGAACAGACTTGTGTCTGCCAAGGCGAAGAAGGGGCGGGGAGGGATTGGAGTTTGGGATTAGCAGATACACACTAGTCTCCATAGAATGGATAAACAACAAGGTCCTATGGTATAGCATAGGGAACTATATTCACTATCCTGTGATAAACCATAAAGGGAAAGAACATAAATAAGAATATATATACAAAAAATAAAATAAAAAGAATATATATATGCATAATGGAATCACTTTGCAGTAAGCAGAAACTAATACATTATAAGTCAATTATACTTCAATTAAAAAAAATTTCTCTTTTTGGCTTTTCTTTCCAGCTTCCTATCTTCACTATACTGTTAAGCGTTCTGGGTACCATCTACGCCCGGCTAGTGGCATTTCTCTAACGGGGCGCTATCTTTTCCACCTCTGTACCTGTCTTCATGCTTCCCCCGCTTTTCTGATACTCCTTCCTTCCTTTTTCATGAACACATTTTCAAGGCACAGTTCAAATGCCAGCGGTGAGGCCTGCTGCGGGAATTAGTTGTTCTCTCCTCTCATTCTTTTCGAGAGCAGCTGTCCTCCTCCCCCAACGCCGCTCTGCCCTTCAGACAGGTTTCCCTGTTGGCCCTTTCCCCCGGATCATAAACTCTTGAGCCCATAGCCCATGAGTGATTCAACTTTGCAGTCTTGCTCCTCTCCACTCGGCTCAATAAATCTTTACTGAGTGGATGACTGAATGCTTGCTCCCTGTTTACAAAGAGGAAAGCGGTGACCATCTGTTGCATTGCCTGGTGAGCACCCCTTCCCTCTGTCTACAGTAATAGGATCCTTCCTTCCTTGAGGGCCTGCCACAATCCCATTCCCCGCAGCTAGAGTCCTCTCCCCACCCCCTCCCCAGCCTCTTGCTGCAGCTCCTCCTTCAGCCCTCTGAGCTGCTTAGGAGTCCTCTGTTCGTTTCTTTTCTTGACTAAGTTGGCTGGGATTTATGGGTCAGAGAGATCAGATGAAATATAATTTTATTTTAGGACAATCTGGAAGAGTTTGTCCCTTGGAATGCTTTAAAAATTCCCTTTAAATGAGGCTTACAGAGACACAGATGTAGAGAACAAACATGTGGACAACAAGGCCATGAGGGGAGGGTGGGATGAACTGGGAGGCTGGGACTGACATATATACATAAGACTCAGCGTTCAAAATCCTAAGATCATGGCATCCAGTCCCGTCACTTCATGGCAACTAGAAACGGAAAAAAGTGGAAACCGTGACAGATTTTATTTTCTTGGGCTCCAAAATCACTGTGGATGTGACTGCAGCCATGAAATTACAAGATGCTTGTTCCTTGGAAGTAAAGCTATGACAAACCTAGACAGTGTATTAAAAAGCAGAGACATCATTTTGCCTACACAGGGCTGTCTAGTCAAAGCTATGGTTTTTCCAGTGGTCATGTACAGATGTGAGACTTGGACCATAAAGAAGGCTGAATGCTGAAGAATTGATGCTTTTGAACTGAGGTGCTGGAGAAGACTCTTGAGAGTCCCTTGGACTGCAAGGAGATCAAACCAGTCCGTCCTAAAGGAAAATCAACCCTGAATATTCATTGGAAGGACTGATGCTGAAGCTGAAGCTCCAATACTTTGGCCACCTGATGCAAAGAGCCAAGTCATTGGAAAAGACCCTGATGCTGGGAAAGATTGCAAGCAGGACGAGAAGGGGATGACAGAGGATGAGATGGTTGAATGGCATCACCAACTCAATGGACACGAGTTTGAGCAAACTCCCAGAGATGGAGAAGGACTGGGAAGCCTGGCAGGCTGCAGTCCATGGGGTCACAAAGAGTCAAACACAACTTATTGACCGAACAACAACAAATGTGTGAAATGGATAATGAGAACCTACCGTATGGCTTAGGGAACTCTACTCAATGCTCTGTGGTGGTCTAAATGGGAAGAAAATCCAAGAAGAGAAGATATATGTCTACACACAGCTGACTCACTTTGCTGTACAGAAACGAAGTTGTTAGCAGAAACTAACAGCACAGTAAAGCAACCATACTCCAACACAATTTTTCAGAAAATAAGGCTTACTCTTAGGTTAAAAAAAAAATCTGTTCCTCAAGTCTCTGACCACAGTCCTGATCCTCTCCAAGATGGCTCTGAGGGGGGTGAGGCAGGGTTGTGGTCTACTGTGCCTTCTTTGCAGTTAAAGGGAAGGGTTCTTTAAGTTCACGTGGTATTCTCCCGCCTCTCTGGTCTCCATGGCAGCATCTTCTGTTTCTATGACAATAGTCCTCGTCCACTAGCGGGATGCTTGGCCTGCTGGCATTTGTGTCTGAAGCCAAAGCTGATGTCACTTGTCATCTGGTTTCTCAAGGCAGAGGCTGCAGTACCTCCTGGTCGCCGACCTCATCATTGGGCCTCTGCCTGTCCTCCATTGGCTTCTGGGTGGGGTGAGATTGGACGTGGGGAGGGAGGGTCCATCCTTCTCTGCTGAGTCACCCCTCTCCACGTAAGTCTCATGGATGGAAAGCTGGCTCTCAGAACTCAGCTATCTCCTGCCTCCCCATTTCAGGGTTCGGTGGAAGCTTCTGGGTTCCAACATATTCCATAGGGAGAGAGGGCAGCTAGAGAGAGCTGAGTGCTGCCATCCATTCCTGACCCTGTACTTCTGAGCTCCTTTCATGGGGCCAGTCCCCAAATTCTTACAGATATGTTGGAGAACCTGGCCCATTAGGTGACCTCCTCCCGGGGTTCCACATAGGGAGCCGGATAGGACCTCCCTGCGGCTTCCCACGTAGTTCCGTGGTAAAGAACCTGCCTGCCAGTCCAGGAGACATAGGAGATGCGGGTCTGATCCCTGGGTTGGGAAGGTTTCCTAAAGGAGGAAAATCCCACTCCAGTATTCTTTCCTGGAAAGTTCCATGGACAGAGGAGCCTGGTGGGCCACAGAGCAGGCTGCAGTCCATGGAGTTGCAAAGAGTCAGACATGACTGGGCGACTGAGCATGCATGCAGAACTCCTTTGCCCTAATTGTTCTCTTCAACCTGTTGGGGTTTCAGCCCAGGGAAAGGAAGGAACATTTTGACTGTCTACCTCTCCAGTTCTATTTCTTCTCTCTGCCTTTGGCCCACCCTCCTGTCTTCAATAGCCTGGGATTATAAAGGCTGAGCTTCTCTTTTACTCCTATTTTATATCCTGTCTCTTCTGCCTGTAGTTTTATGGCTATCTTGTTTATACCATGGGAGAAATTCTGTATCAAGCTGATATGTAAAATGGGAACAAGGGAAATTTAAACTTTCAAATCTATTGCCTTGCTTTAAAATGTCAGCAGTTGATTACCCTGTCTTATCTTTCTCTGCATTCCTTCTTTAAGGAATCCAATTTCCCCTTTGCCCTCCCTATTATTCCCCACCTGCTTCCAAGAAAGGTGAGTAACCTGGCTGACCACTGGAAAAGGTCAGGTAATGTGCATGTAAGTCTATATTAATATTTTTCAGATATTTCCTTTATACTTTTAACTAAAGAACCCTAGCTGATATAAGCCACGTGATATACAATTCACAATTTGCCAGTGAATAATTTAATCTTTCCTTTTTGCTAAGACCTTTCCAAGAATTACCCCAAAGGGAGCGGATCCAGAGTATAGAGAGAAGCAGATGTCACCATCACACTGGCAGTGAGAGGGCGCAGGAGACAGGTCAGGCTTGTTGAGCACACGCTGATCCTCCCTCCTGATTCCATGAAGAGACACAGAACACCCTGGAACCCAGGGGCCATCTGCGGAGACGGTGGGAAGCAGGGGCAAGAGATCTGATGATTCTAAATCACTGAATAAACCCCTGCATTTGACTGGGCATAACGAAACACGATTAGGATACGAGGCAGGTGGAGGGCTCAGAATTAATAAAGTAAAAATGGTAATAGATAAGCAAAGAAGGAAGCAATCTGAAGCCTCACATTTTTGACTGTGAAAATTCTCTTATATGAGGTTGGATTTGCTGCCCTTTCAACCAATAACTCACTGCTTTTACATTCTTTCGACGTGTGAAAACCTGGGAGAATTATAACGAAGACATTTGTCGTTAAGTTTGGGAAGAAGTAGGAGCCTGAGGCAATCAAGAGACTATTAAAAGCAAAAATGTGAAAGATTTGAAGGTTCTTTAGGATTTCCCCCAAGCAGAGTGTCCCACCATGCATCAGCTAGTCCAGATAGGAAAAATGACTAGCACTGGGCTTCCCACTTGAGGTGGGAGTATACAGACAAGAATGGGGAGGAGGTTAGAGCGATCTATGTGGTAATGGATTAGAGTGGAGACCTCAGTATCAACTCGTGCTTAGCTTAACAGAGATGATTACATATAGAAATGTTTTAGGTGTGCATATAATACAAGTTAATGTATATGTGTATATGTATTTGTGCCCTTGCTCTGGCAGCCTGGGGAATGGTACCTCAGTAGCCACAAAAGCGTCTAATCCTTAATTTCAGTTTCTTTTTCTTTCCACTCAGTATATGCATATTTATAAACTCAAGAGCAAAATATGTACTCACGTTGGGCTTCCCTGGTGGTTCCAACGATGAAGAATCTGCCTTCAGTGCAGGAGTTGCAGGTTCAATCCCTGGGTCGGGAAGATCCCCTGGAGAAGGAAATGGCAACCCACTCGAGTATTCTTGCTTGGAGAATCCCATGGACAGAGGAGCCTGGTGGGCCACAGTCCATGGGGTCTCAAAGAGTCTGACATGACTGAAGCAACTTAGCATGCACGCACGCAACCACAGGCAGGGGTTCCTAAAATCAGTAATCCAGACCTTTCTCCCTTGCCCCCTCCTCCCCATATTCAGAACCAGTTCCTGTGGGATGAAGACCAGGAAGCGGGCAGGTGAGAATCGCCAGCAGGCAGAGGAAAGTCACATCCCTTGTAACTCTCACCCCAGATTTTTCCTATAAAAACCTTCCCCAAAAACCATCGGAGAATTTGAGGTTTTTGAGCAGGAGCCACTGGTTCTCCTTGCTCAGTCCTGTGACAAAACTGTCTCAGCTTCAAACTCTGACATTTTGGTTTGTTTGGCTTCTCTGTTTATCAGACACACAAACACTATTTGGTAACACTCCCTGGAGGCCACGAGCACCTCTCGGCCTAGGTCCAAACTCGAGGTCCGACAGAGTAGGGACCTTCCCTCGGACCTCCGCCCCAAGTACCCTCTCCTCCCATCTCCCTCCCCTCCCCACCCCCAATGCTGCCTCAGACACAAGGCCGGTCAGTCAGTCAGTTCAGCCACTCAGTGGTGTCCGACTCTTTGTGACCCCATGGACTGCAGCACGCCAGGCCTCCCTGTCCATCACCAACTCCCGGAGTTTACTCAAACTCATGTCCATTGAGTCGGTGATGCCATGCAACCATCTCAGCCTCTGTTGCCCCCTTCTCCTCCAGCCTTCAATCTTTTGCAACATCAGGGTCTTTTCAAATGAGTCAGTTCTTCCCCTCAGGTGGCCAAAGTATTGTAGTTTCAGGTTCAGCATCAGTCCTTCCAATGAATATTCAGGACTGATTTCCCTTAGGATGGACTGGTTGCATCTCCTTGCATCCCAGGGACTCTCAAGAGTCTTCTCCAACACCACAGTTTAAAAGCATCACTTCTTCGGTGCTCAGCTTTCTTTATGGTCCAACTCTCATATCCATACATGACTACTGGAAAAACAATAGCTTTGACTAGATGGACCTTTGTCGGCAAAGAAATGTCTCTTCTTTTTAAACACCTACAAAGCTGGTACTATGCCTCAAAGCGCTTCTTCCCCTTTCCGGGGCGCATCCAGCAGCCTGGGGGGCTTCGGCAGATCCTGGAGACTCCGCCAAGACCCCCGGAGGCTTCCTCTCCCCGGGTGCTCCGCGCTTCTCTCACCTTCAGCTCCCAAAGGCTTTCTTGCCAGGATCACCAGGGTAGGCCTGGAAATCGCCAGCAAGAGCGAGGGCTCCACCAGCTCCCTTATTGTTTCACCCCCAGGCACTCTCGGGAACTTACCAGGAGCCAGCGACACCTCCAGGCCAGTTCTCAGGTGTCTTTTTTTTTTTTAAGGTTTTTATTTACTTATTTTTGGCTGTCCTGGGTCGTCCTCGCTGGCCTCAGGCTTCCTCTAGCTGCGGAGAGCGGGGCGTCTTCCGTTTCCGAGCACGCGGTGGGCAGTGGTGCACAGGTTGGGCTGCTGGGCGGCACTGGGGTCTTCCCGCGTCCCCCGCACTGGCAGGCGGAATCCTAACCACCGCGCCCCAAAGGAAGTCCCCAGATCTCAGTTTCTAATACCATTCTCCAGGGAAGGAACCAGGGTGACTTGGAGAAACAGTTCATTCTAGGATTCAGTCAGGAAATCTACAAAATAAGCCTGAACTTCTCGTAGAGGCAAACTGTAAGGAAGTGCTTAAAAAAAGGAAAAAATCTACAACACTGTGGGTATGTCAAAGGAACACAGGAGCCAAACGAAGAGCTCCAGTGGCCCAAACTGAAACAATCTGAGTAACAAGACAAACTAATATTGGATTATGACTGACAGTGTAGAATACACACAAGTCCCTGCTGATATAAAACAAATTATCGAGCAAATAAATGTGGGAGAACAGACAAATCTGCCATCCTACTTTGCCCTTCAGGACTTGAAGCATATTGACCTTCTAATTAAGAGCAGGCTGTGCCCAATGACTTCGTTCCAAAGAATGCAACATGAAAAGGGGGATAAAAGCAACTTGACAATGGAAAAACTCAAAAAAGCCTACCTCAGCCAGGTGGACATGATCAACATCAACATCAGTGATTAAGTCATGCACCCTTGATAAGATGTGATCAGAAGGGCACCTTAGCTCTGTGAGCGTCCTTCCAAAAACTCAAAATCGCAGTCTAATCCGGAGAAAACATCAGACAAATCCCAAGTGAGGGGCATTCTAGAAAATACCTGATCAGTATTTCTCCAAACTGCCAAGGTCATCTAAGGCCAAGGAAAGGCTGAGAAACTGTCACAGTCGCGAGGACGAAGGAGATGTGATGATGAAATGTCAATAGAGTGTCCCGGATGGAATTCAGGAAGAGAAAAAGGTAAAGAGGAAGGCAATTTGAGTCAAGTGTTATCTAGTTAGTAACGTGTCAACATCGGTTCATGAACTGTGACAAGTAGCTGTGAGCTGCACCCGGCTTTAAGGTGGAGCAAAGAGTGAAGAGTCGGCCCCAGGGACATCAGGAGTTAAAGGGTGGGGTGCTTACCCGTCTGGGGCAAGGTCCTGGGGCGACACCCCTGTGCGGCCCCCAGCCGGCAGGACCTGGCTTTGGGCTTCGCTCCTGGGGGTGGGGGAGGGGGGTTGCCAGTTATAGGTGGGCTCATTAGTTACCAGGGAAACCAGCAGACGGGCACGCCCCTCACCACACCTTTGATAAGAACCACCACCAGCTGAAGCAGGGGCAAGCACGTAAGAAGGTCAGTCAGGTGCATGGGGTGCAGGTGAAACAGGCATTGGTGAAGCAGGTGATGCAGAGTCCAAGGGAACAACAGTCCTGAGTGGCCTGACCGCACAGTAGTTCGCAGGGGGCATTGGCTAGAGGGTATATGGGAATTTCTGCACTATTTTTGTAATTTCCCTGTAAATCTAAAACTTTTCTAAAATAAAGAGTATATTTAAAAATGACCCGCATTGCAACATGTGGCAGAGTGAAAAAAAGTATGCCTGAAGAACTGGCATATTTTTTTGTCTTTCTCACATGATAACCTTCCTGCTGCTGCTGCAGCCTAGTTGCTTCAGTTGTGTGGGACCCCATGGACTGTAGCCCCCCAGGCTCCTCTGTCCACGGGGAGTCTCCAGGCAAGAATACTGCAGTGGTTGCTATGCCCTGCTCTAGGGGATCTTCCCAACCCAGGGATCGAACCCGGGTCTCCTGCATGACAGGTAGAGTCTTTACCACTGAGGCCCCAGGGAAGCCCATGTTAACCCTGATGTGCCTTTAACTCTCCAAGCCTGTTTATCCATCAGATGGTGGATGATACATCTGAATTCTCTCTCTCTCCTCCTCCCCCTTGCCACTTAGGGCTGAATCGAGCACTCTGTAGCTCCACTTTGAGAATAGTCCGTCTACTTTTCAAAGTCTTCCTTTCCTTGCTCTTGGGCTTCCATTCTGGTCCTGTCCTTTGGGAAGCTAATTCCTGCCTTCTTGCTTGTTGAGATGTCCTTTCCTGATAACATCTTTGCCTTTGGACAGTGACTCATTCCTAACGGGGCAGCTGACCCAGGTAGGAGGCAGATGGCTGTCTGCTTGTCCATCAGGCCAGCCTTCTGGCCATTTCTTGGTAGTCACTGCTCCAAAGCAGATCCTTAGTTAACATTCACGAGGCCTGTCTGCTGGAGCAGTAAAGGACACTGAACAAGCGAGGCCGGAGCTTGAGATCCCGCCCTGCCACTGGCCATGCGACCTTGGGGGAGTCTCTGCTTCCTACAATCCTGATCTATTTGCTTCTAAGATGGGGAAACAAATGACCTTATCTCTTTCACAGGGTATGAGGACCAATGTAAAAACAGACTCTCAAAAAATTCTATCAGTAGGATTTGCTGATAATACAGGGTGATATTAATACTTGGCCACATCCAACTGAGTGACTGGACTGAATTGAACTGAACATCATTGTTAGGGGAACCCCTGACTGAAACTGCCCGCCCTACCCAGGCAAGATAGTAACCACTTGCATGAGTTATCTTACAACAGGAGGTCCTGGTAAACAACACGAACCTAACAAGCTTCCACTATCTGGAGGAGTTCAGGAAAGATCAAAAGGAGAAAGTAGACGCCAGTCTGTATGCCTTACCAACTTCCCAGAGTCCTCTCTGGAATCTATCTTGGCTGAGCAATGCACACGCCATGTATGTACCACCAGGAAGGGCCCTGAATCAGAATGACTGACTGGAGAAAAGCTAGGAATGAGCCCCATCACCATAAAGCCCAAGACTGCCAGTCACGTGGCAGAGCAGTCCTCCCGGGTTCCCTGACCCTCCTGCTCTCCACTCGGGCGCCCCTTCCCGGTAAAGTCTGTTGCCTTGTCAGCACACGTGTCTCCTCGGACAATTCACTTCTGAGTGTTAGACAGGAGCCCACTTTTGAGCCCTGGAAGGGGTGCCCCCTCCTGAAACATCATAAGAGAGATTCAGCGCTGCAGAGTGAGGCCAAACAAACCTAAATGTTGGTGTCTGGAGCAGAGAAAGATTTCAGGAGAATGTGTGGTTCCTGCTCAAAGAAGGAGCCAAACTCTCCGAAGGTTTTCAGGGAGAAATGTTTATAGGCAAAGTTTGGGGTGCGAGCTGCAGGGTGAGTGACTTTCTTCTGATTGGTTGGTGGTGAGGTAACAGGGTGGGGGTCTAGGAATCTTGTGTTCAGCCTGAAGTTACCATGTTCCACCTGGTTGGGGGTCTTTGTTCTTGCAGAAAAGCTCAAAGATATTGTTATCTATCTTTAATCACTGCACTGTGGTTAATTGGGTGGTTTCTGCATTAGTTGGTTTTTTATTGGTTTCTGCATTCCCCGTTTCTCTGATTAGTAGCTGCTTGAATCTGCCCTTATCCTGCAAGTAAGGCAAGATGAGGCATATATGTCATTTTGGACTAAGGGGAAGGATGTAGGGGTCTGGGACTTCGAAGGGAAGTGAGGTAATTCACAGCAAGATGGGAAGAGTTAGTGTTTGGTAAATACATGTCTGTTAGGTCATCTAGAGACAGTGACCACAGAGAGGACTTTGATCAAAAGCCCTTGCTGGGTTCCTCTCTATCACACCTACTTCATGAGTTATTTATGATGATAGCTTCTTCCCGGAACAGGCCTCTCTTAAATTATCTAACTTAAATATCTTTCAGGCAGTTAGGGGAAAGTTCAAAGGTTCTTCTTGAGTCTTCTAGGCCTTGCTTATTTTCAGCTGGAAATAATCTGTGTGCAGAGTGGTGCATCTTGGGGCAGTGTGCCTGAACCCCATCAGGTTCAACCTCTCAACTTGTTAGTTTTTTTTTTTAATGAGTGAATTTATTTATTTTTGGCCACACTGGATCCTTGTTGCAGTGCAGAGGCTCTAGAGCGCTCAGGGTTTCAGGAGCTGTGGGCTCACTGGTGGCAGCTTGAGGACTGCAGCTCCGGCTCAGCAGATGGGACTCACAGGCTTAGTTGCCCCTAGGCAAGTGGGATCTTCCCAGACCCACGTCCAGGATCGTGTGGGATGGAACCCACGTCCCCTGCATTGGCAGTCGGATTTTTAGCCACTGGAACACCAGGTAAGTCCCAGCTTGTTAGCTTCATATTTTTGTTGAATAGAAATCAACTATTCTTTTCAAGGAACTCTAATACCACACCACTACTGTGTGTGCGCTCACTCAGTTGTGTCTGACTCTTTGTGACCTCATGGACTGTAGCCCACTAGGCTCTTCTGTCTGTGGGATTTCCCAAGCAAGTATACCAGAGCAGGTTGCCATTTCCTTCTCTAGGGGATCTCCCCGAGTGAGGCGGATTTAGGGCCTTAGTGGTCATTATTTAGGAGGTTTAGGTGGATGCTTTTAGTTTCACTCGCTGTCTCAGTTGGGTGAAGGAGGTCTATGCATTGGTTTGTGTGACTCTGAAACTAGGACTAGTGAGTAGAAGCTGAGAGGTGGCATGAGGACTCAGTAGTTTGCAGTTCTCCGACCCCCATCTTCAGGAGGAGAGGCGTCTCTGGGAGCTGGCTGAGTGCAGGTCAGGGCACTGTTTCTCAGACTGTGACTATGACAGACAGTAAGAAATGCTTTTATACCTCATGCAACATGAAATGATATTCATCCTCACTATGCATGAGGCACTCTAGTTTCTGTTTCATAAAAAAGAAATGCTGGATAATGACCCACTGGTGGGTGGTCAGTAGCAGTGTGAAAATCAGACTGGATTAGAGCCTAGTGATTCCAGCATCAGGCTTCCCAGGTGGAGCTAGTGGTAAAGAACCCGTCTGCCAAAGCAGGAGATGTAAGAGATGTGGGTTCGGATCCCTGGTTCAGGAAGATCCCCTGAAGGAGGGCACGGCAACCCATTCCGGTATTTTTGCCTGGGAAACACCAGGGACAGAGGCGCCTGGCGGGCTACAGTCCATTGGGTCGCAAAGAGTTGGACATGACCGACGTGACTTAGCATGCACGCATGCACGATTCCAGCGTCAGCACTCAGCTCCTCCCCATACCTGCTGCATCAGAATCTGTACCTAAGGCAATCTTACAATGACAGAGGAATCGAAGTTAACCACCGTGACTCAATCCCATTTGTATTCTAGCACATGGGAGCAAAAGAGATGGAGGCAGCAGGAGTTTTTACTGTAGCTGATGCTGGGGGAATGCAGTGCCGAGTCAGGCTCAGGCATGGATTCCGTGTCTCTGAAGTGTGCTGCACCAGAGCGGAAGTGTTGGCCTCAGGTCCAGCTGTGTCGAAAGGACCCCCGGGAGGTGGGGAAATGGCCCTGTGTTACGTGGCAGCTGGCCAGGGGCTGGGCACTAAGCCTGTCCCATAAATCAGCTCATCTGTTGTTTCCCTTTTGTTATATACCGTCTTCAGCAAAGTTTGCCCGTGTATTCCAGCTTTGTCCCAGCTGTGCTAAGGGGCATTAGGGACAAGTTCTGGACTTGACAATGGCTGTAACATTAGAAGGGGGAAAAGGATCAAGTTCACGAGAGCAGCAGTGGCTTCTGAGGAGTCCCTAAGGGAAAGGTTAGTCACAGAGGACGGCACCCAGTGTTATGAGACCCAGAAGTCCCGGCCCATAGACGACATCGTCCCCTGACAGCTTCCAAGTCTCTGTGTCTGGTTTGTGCCGAGGGAGCTGGTGGCCCCTCTGCAAATGTTCCTTACCTTTGTGCCCCGCCGAGGCTTTTAAATTCTGTCAAGAGTGTTTAGTCTCAGAGTATCTACATAGTCCATGGATGCAGAGCCAGGTCATCTTAGGTGCAAAGATATGCAGTCCACGTCTAACTTTAGACACTTCCAGAATGGTCATGTCTTAAAAATATTTACCAAGAAATTAAACAGGACCCCAAAAGTCAAAAGCTCTTCAAGCTTCCCTCGCCACCCTCCCCAATAAAGACACCCATTATTGAGTGAATCTGGCTTTTGTGTAGTGTTAACATTATTAAATCTGATGAGAGTCCAAATGTTGAAAATGGAATAACTGTTGGGGTGTGAAGTCTGCACTGGGCTTGCAGCCTCGGTCAGTCTTCTTACGCAGCCTCGGATGGGCTGGGCTCACCACCCCCGAGCACCATGGACAGAGACAGGGCAGCTGGCGGAGACTCCTGCGGGCTCACAGTGAGGCCAGACCAGGTCTGGCTTCCCCCAGTGGCTGATCCAACTACGTGATAGTTTATCATGAAGCAAAATGTACTCAGAGGGATCACTTGGATGGTGAAATTTCACCCCTTTCATGGGAGAAATTTGTTTTGCTTCCCCCAACTAAGAGACCTGCACTGTCCAAATGCCTTTATGTAAAGGAATATATTTAACCTGGAGGGAAGAATTATCCAGCAGATTCAGGTTTTCAAACCTGACGTTTTTGGTGTGTTAAGCTCTTTGGAGCTGGTATGTTTTGACCTCAGTATGTGTGGAAAATGACACCTCCTTTCCAATTTATGCCTTTCTTTGCATCATTAGGACCAGATAAGAAAAAACTGTTTTTCCCTATTCTTAGTATCTTCTGGAATCTCACAATTTTGAAACTGGAGAATTAAGTTTTTCCATGCAGATGTGAGGGTCTTTAAAAAAACCCTATCATTTAATACTATTGTTCACCCTTGGCCAAATTCTGATTAAAAGCGAGCAAGACGGTAGTCAAATATTCAAAAATACTTTGGAGCACCACTTTCAGCTCCTCTTGGCAGTGCCAGTATTTTTCAGAGCAAATCTAGTCTAACTACACTTTAGCTCTAAAATCAGACAAGTCTGATAAAAATAGAAATCAATGATTCTGTTCTTTGTGAAAGAAGACAAATTATGCTTTGAGAGAAAATAATTTGCTATAAAGTATAAAATGTTTTAATATTTATATCTTATAATAAAACCATGACATGTTTATAAACACTCTATCAAGCATTTTTTTTTACAACGGGGCCACCGCTGGCAACTGGCAACGCAATAAATATGCAAAGACGCAGTGAGTATGAAATATACATCTTGATTTTATAATCGTGTGTGCTTTATTTTTTACACAAATGGAATGGAAGTGTCGAATATTTACACTTAACAGGAGTGTAAGCTGTGCAGTGTCTCTGTAAACTCCAGCCCAGGCGAGGAGTGTTCCCCCTCCCTCCCATCCTGCACAATGGAGAAGCATCCAGTCAGAGAGAAAACTGTTACAAAACTTGGCATATTGAAAGGATCTCACGCATACAGCCTGGTGCACTCGGAAGTTAAGACGCGTTTAGGAAACACAGATTCAAAAAGGAGAAAAGTTCGCCCTCTCATTGGGAGCCAACCTTGCTGTTTGGTTGTCTGTCCTCATGAGTTGCTAGGGAGATTCTGTCTTCTGTCTTTTAGATGATCTTTGTCTAAATCATTCAACCTGTCTTAAGCTTGTCCTCAGCTGCTACAAGAAACTGCACAACTGTACAAAAAATGATTTCCAAAGCACAGTTCTCAGTGAGGAAGGATATTTACAGACTAAAGTGTGTGGGTAGGTTTCCATCCACATTCATGTGTACCCAATGTGGTATGTGTATACATGATATACAAACCACATATACCATACATACACAGAAATAAAATGTATATCCACAGAATTCTGGAGGGAGTCCTCTTTCAAATCAATTGTCACAGGAGGGACTCCACATGCTCTAAGGGACATGTCCCCTTTTGTTCCTGTAGGAGTGACAAATTACTATGATAAACTTAGGAACTAGCCTGAGTCTCTGACTTAAATATTTTTGTAGGAATTTAGGCAGGACCAAGACAGGAAAAGAAAAAAGAGATGTAATTTCACCAGCAAGTCCATTCAATCTCACCAGAGCAATCACCAGCTGAAAAGCAGAGGGAGCTTCAGATGAAAAGAGGAAAAAGAAAGCTTATGAATGGGAGAAAAAAATCTCTCTCTCTCCAAACCAAGGTGATGGCAAGGCTTCCACGAGAAGAAAGAGGTTTGCTGTCAGAACAGCTGTTGGGGCTGGAGTCTGCCTTTAGCGAAAGGAAGTGTCCTTGGAACCATGGGATGGTGCTGGGAGTGGGCTCCCTGTGGACCAGGCTTCAGGCAGAAAGGGACCCAGGTGCTGGCAGGGCCCAGGGCGCGTGCATCGTCACTGCCGGGGCAGCGGTGCAGGCTGGCTCGGGGAGGCCTGCTGGAGCTGGCTCCAGCCGGGACCTCATTCACGCTCAGCTTTGCTTTCTGGGCTGCCTGGGTGAAAATGGTGACCCAAAGAATCTGTGTCATGAGTCCAGTGTGTGGACTTGCTGTCTGAATCAGCCAGGAGCCCTTAAAGGACAGAAAAATTAAGGAGCGGGTTATGGGAGAGGACATGGTCAGAGACGCGAGAAGAGAAAGCACAGAAACGGTGGATACAGAGGAAGAGGCAGGGGAGTGTCTGAGACGGTGGGAGAGACGGACAAAGAGATGAGGCAACAGCGGGTAGGGAGTAAGGAAGGGATGCGGGGGACAGCCAACGACTCAGAGGAGACAGGAAGGAAGGCTGAAGGGAGAGGTACATAAAGAGATGGAATGCGCTAGAACCAGGAGGGAAAGAGCAAAGGGAAAGAATGAGAGGAAAAGAAGAGGCCAGAGCCATAGGAGTGGGGAGCTTTCCCCCTGGCTCGGAGTCCTGAAGGGCTGGCAGTGGGATTCAAGACAGCTCACAGGCACCTGAGTGCAGCTCCGTAAAGATGGGCGCACCCAACAGAGCCAACCCAAGAGCGTAGGGCTGGGAGGAAAGGCCTGCAAAGAAATGGCCCACAGATCCCGCGGGAGGAGAGCCGGAAACAAATGCCCCTGCGATTAGCTGACGAGTGGGATTTTCAATTTTGGTAAAGCTGAGACCCCCGTGGTGCTACACATTGTACCAGAGCATGAAAAATAGCACCAGTGACACGATCTGGCACTTTTCCGAAAGGGCCCAGCGTGCGAAGGTGACATTGCGCCCCCAGCAAGCTTTCAGATTGGAGAGAGCTCTCGACAAAGTTTGCGGTGTTAGCACCAGTCTGGCCCCAGGCTCCACGTGCATTTGCACCAGTTGTAATCTGGGTAGCTTTCGCGCCATTTCCATCTTAAGTCATCGGGTCTGCGGCAAAATACACCCGTGTGTTGGAGCCGTGGAGACCTCAACATTGGGAAGCGCAAGACAACACAACAAATGGAGGTGTAAATTCTACAGGAAAAGACCCTCTCACCAAGTGGCTTGGTGATTCTTCAAGCAAATATATATGTCTATATATATTTATATAAATCTACATAAAAAAATCAGTGCAAATGCCAATTCTTATCTGGAAGCATCTACACTAGGAAAATAATTGTATTACTACAAAACCAAGGGTTGGTGGTTCAATTTGATTGTACTCAGCCACAGCAATACTTAATATTAAATGGAAAAGCACATCACACGACCCGCGGAAACATCTATTCATTAATGACAGTCCTTTAAATAAATGGTTGCATGCTCAGTTGAGAAACCAAAGAAGTTATCATGGTGGCCTAAAAGTAGAGCTGGGATCAGGAATGGCATTCTGGTGGCGGACACTTCTGGGAGCAGAGATGGATGAAAGTAGGCCTTGACCTGAAACTGGCGAATTGCAGACATGGCTACATTTTTGACATTTTGAACACCCTAAGGAAGTCTTGGGAAATTTAACTTTCATCAGAGGGAAAATGGATTGCTAGCCCTTCCAATGGTAAAGGCAGCCTCAAGACTATAGGTAGATGCATGATTTTGCATCTCTTGTGTCTGTTTTGGTGACTGCAGCCAGGCAGACTGTGGCGTTTTAGTGTCAGATGAAAAATGCTTGTTTTTGGAAAGAGACCCTCATTCTGAGCTCTGATGCGCTTCCTGTGAAGAAGCCCCATCACTGCTGACGGCTCTGCCTCTCGCTCTCCCGTCCCAGCCGGCGTGCTGGTTCACTGCACAGTGTGGCAGATTCCTGCCAGGTCTGGATGTACCCCAGAAATAAGGCGACGGGGCTTAGTCTGGGCACGCATGGGACCCAGAGTTGAGTAGTTACAGAGATCACTGAAAAGTCTCTCTCTCTAAACACCTGGGGTGCAAGCAACGCTGATGTCAGCATCAGCTCTAAAGTGGGAGATAGGCTTCGGGAAGTTTCTTTTTTTTAAATCATCATAGTTATAATTGCTAAAAAATAAACTTGGTCCAGGTGCAGCCCCCAAGAAAGGCAGTTCAATTGGTTGAGCTCGAAGTCATTAATGGTCTTTCCTGGTGGTTCTATCTCTTGGTCCTGTACACAGAAACAGAAGTCTGCACCCCTCACCCGCTCCTGTCAGATCCTCCCCTTCTCTCTCTCCTCCTCAAAGAAATATTGCATCTTAGGACAGATCTCTCCATGGCTCTGCACCTTCTCTGGCTCTTACAAAAACCCTCAGTTTACTTATAAAACAGACAAAAGAGTCCTAATTATTCATGACAGCCAAAATACTAAATGATCCTTTAAGAGTCGTATGTAAGTTACTAGGAACAACATTGTTCAGCTATTTGCATGGCAGGCCCAGGGTATTTAACAAGAAAAAAGCAAAAACTTTCCTTTACATCGTTTGTATGAATTTGTCTCTAAAAGCCATCAGCTTGAAAAAAATGCATTAACCAAATGTCCTCCAAAAATATCCACGAGGGCAACTCATTAAGGGATGTGCTCCATGAGAGTGTATCTCTGAGGTGGGAGGGGGATCACGGGAGGTAATGAGGGAGAAGTCTTTGTCAGGCTTCAGAAGGAACTCAGATGCTCTTAATGGATCATTGGCAACAAAAGGGAGAGTGCAACTTTCTGTTCTTGAGTTGGATCATCTGCAGATAGTGCATACATTTAGTCTTTCAATTAATCTTTACAAAATATTTCACAAAACTTTTTTTAACCTATAGAAATTCGCTTCTATACATTTAATATATTTTTATTGTATAAATTATTCTCATCTTTAGTGCCTTCTTTCAGTTTATAAATGGCAAAATAGACAATAAACAATCATAAAGCTAACCCCAGGTGGAATCCCCTCCTCCCAGTGAGGTCAGTCCTCCACACACTTGTGAATTTTATGAAATGCTCATCTTTGTAGATGCCAGGCAAAGAAACTACACACTCATCCTTCCCTGATAGTAATGTTATGCCATCTTCAAAGGGACTCCTTTCCTTCCCCTCCCTCATTCTTTCTTTTGCTTGTAAAGAAATCAAAGGATGTGCATAGTTCTAAAATTTGAAGTGTATCAATTATAGATGTGGGTAATGGAAGGTTGATGAAGTTAAAGTGCTGGCAACTTTTCTTTAAAGCAAAAAACACAGGGAGCTCAGCAGCTAAGTCAGCTCTGGACATCTGCTGGGTGAGGAGGCTGCCCATCTCTTGGGCATGAAGCCCATCAGAGGTTCGTCCCTACACCTGGCACTCTGAGCAAACCAAAGCCTTCCCCGCATACTGCAATGTCTTTTCTGTCCCACACTTCGGCCCCTCCTTTTCCTTCATGGCTTCACACAGTTTGTGTTGTACATTCATAAGAATTCACATTGACTGCAAAAACATAAATGCAACAAAAACATAAAAGCCTCCAAGTAGTATATTATATATATTTTGTTCTTCTAAATGCTCTTCTGTCATTGTTGGAGGTGCAGTAGCTAATTTATAACTTCTCCTTTGAGGGGATCCAGATGAAAGGTCCAGACTGCTCTTCAATAACAAGCTTGCATTGGTTATAGATATCTTCTAGGGTGTCGCCTTGGACGATAGCTGGAACAAAAGCAAACACACGGGAGTCAGGAAGCATTTCCTGGCTGGTGAAGAACGACCATCAGTCATGTAGAAGAAGCTCAAACAGTGACAAACTCATCAGGAGGCTTTGTATTACTTCTCAATAATAAGAAAAAGCAGAGATTCACTTAAGAAAAGTCACATCAATGATTTTAAAAATGCTTTTAAAGCATGTCCTAGATTAGTAATAAATGTATCAGTCTTCCTTCTTTCTACATGTCTCTCTGTAGTTCTACATGATGACTCACTCATTTATTTAAATTTTATGGGTGTTGACTCTGGGCTAGGCACTGAGCTAGGCATTGGTCAATTTTCAGACTGAGAGCTCCCTGTTACCAAAGGAAGCTGGACTTATATTCTCCAGCTTATATTCTCTTATAAGCTGGATTTATATTACTTATTTTATAATGGGCAGAAATTAGAATATTCTAGATGCAGAGGAAATAATAAAGATTTTAGAAAAAACTTTAATCTCCTCAATCCCCAAAACCTTTAATAAGAAACTTTATTCATTCTCCAACTAATCTAATAAATTGAGATTTTACCATTCAGGGCTCTTCATAGTGAGAATATCTTATGGCAATTACTTGCAAAAAATACATAAAATAGAAGGAAACAAACAATGTATTACCCCAAACACCAATTCACTTACAGTAGATTTAAATACATTTTATTATCTCCTTTGGACAAAAACTATCTTGTAGATAGATATCCCTAACACATCAATATTATCCATATGACACTGGGGCTTAAAAAGAAGTTGTTACTGAAACATGGTTTAGATTTTCAAAAACAATCCTTGGAATGGGCTGATTATTGTATTTTATTCCTGAATATAAAGCACTGTTCAACATGTATATTGTTTTGAACATACTGAATGTTCTTTTAGGGGGAAACATAACTCATATCTTTGTTACTGATGGAAATTTTACTTAAGATCTACCTGATTCAACATATTTGCAAACTGCTAAGCCACCAGCTTCCTCATATTTTGATTGAGATAAAAAAGAAAACACCTAACTTCATGTAAGGTAACTCAGGAGGAAAGTTCTTGTTTTAAACCATTAGTTGTAACTGTATGTAGCATTAGTCGCTGAGTCATGTCCAACTCTTTGTGATCCCAGGGACTCAGTTCTGAACTGAACTTAGTTCAATTGCTAAGTAGTCAACCAGGCTCCTCTGTCCATGGGATTCTCTTGGCAAGAATACTGGAGTGGATTGCCATTCCCTTCTTCAGAGGATCTTCCCGACCCAGGGATCAAACAGTCTCCTGCATTGCAGGAATATTCTTTACCATTTGAGTTATAGGGAAGACCTATCAGTTGTAAGGCAAATTCCAAAGTTTGATCACTTTTTGGATCTGATCAGTGTTTCATGAAAGCATATAAGAATAGAGAACCTATGATAACCAGGACAAAATATCCCCCCTAATTTATGTTTCCAAGGAAATATTTAAAAAGAAAAAAAAATTTTTTTGCAGTAAGATATGACATGGAATTAACTGAAACACAGGAAGTGTTTCAAGCATCTTCTTCTGGTGTCTAATGGGGAGACAGACCCAGAGGTCCATGAAGCAGAGAATAGAGACCCTGGGACTACTTTTCAAGAGTAACTGCTTGGACAGTGCACATCCGGAGCCGTAAAAGTTTCGTTTTCAAATTTCTGATCATCTCAGGGACAGAAGTTGAATGAGATTTTGTTGTTGCTCAGCTGCTAAGTCGTGTCTGACTCTTTGTGACCCCATGGACTGCAGCACACCAGGCTTCCCTGTTCCTCACTATCTGCTGGAGTTTGCTCAAATTCATGTCCACTGAGTTGGTGATGCTATCTAACCATCTCCTCCTCTGCCGCCCCCTTCTCCTTTTGCCTTCAATATTTCTCAGCATTTAGGCCTTTTCCAATGAGTCATCTCTGAATGAGATACTAATACTTAAAATCTCTCTCCCAGGAGATAGCTCAGTCTCTGCCATTCATGGTTTTAGGTAGGGCCAGTGGTAACCAGGAAGCTGAATCCAGAGAAGAAGGAGCCCAGAATTTTGAATCAAATGGAAGTAGTGGCAAATCAGGTGTTTTCAGCAGGAAGGCGCTAGGGCCCAGGTATAGCAGGCCCCCTCTATGCCAAATGTCAGACAATTCATCCTCTTTCTCACAGTACAAATGCAAATGAACATACCTGTAAAATATTCTCCAAATTCTTGTTCTAGCTTAATTGCACGATCATAGGTTTTCTTGGCTTGTTCCTCTGTTAGACGCTTATTCATCTCCCTGGGAAAAGGAGAGTTTGGTGTTAGAACACAAAGGAAACACACCAAATCCTGAAAAACTACAGTGTACGTGGCTGAGTGCAACCTTAGCAGCAGCTTCCTAGCCCTTGACAGGACTCCTCTTTGTTGGGATGTTTTCAGCCACAACAAGGAACTCCCTGTGGCTGCCCCTGTCCTCCCCCGTCGCTGCCCCCACCCCAGGGCGCTCACGCCCCCAGAGGGTCGTCTCTTGGCCCCACGTTAGAGCTGCTCTGCATCTCTGCAGAGCAGAACCGAACCTCCTTCTTCCGGGACAGGCCTTCGGGTGTTTGAATGCTGATGTGTCCCTCAGGGCTTCCATTCTTCCAGGAAGAACTGCCCTGCTTCCTTCATCTATTCTTCCATTGGATGTAGTTTGGAAATGTATAACCTTCCTGGTCACCCGCCCTTAGATTTTGTTCTCGTCGGTCTCAACCTCTTTTAAATACAGGACGTTGTTGTTGTTGTTCTGTCGCTCAGTTGTGTCCGGCTCTTCGCGACCCCATGGACTGCAGCACGCCAGGCTTCCCTGTCCTTCATCGTCTCCCAGAGTTTGCTCAAACTCATGCCCATTGAGTCCATGATGTAGAATTGAACACAATCTTCTGGGGTGGCCAGAGGGAGGGGAGGAGAGCAAGTGGAGAGAAGGGAAGATACTTCACAGCTTTCCAGAGCTCATTCCATCTAAGAGAATAAGACTCGACTGTTCTCAGGTCCTGACCCCATAGAAAGCTTTGATCTCTCGACCTTCCCACCCTCCCCAAGGGCTGCGGTTCATCTTCAGTGTGGGCAGCAGACACGTGGAGTGGAGAAACAGAGACAGTCTTCCAACGAATTAGAACACGAGACAGGCGACTCAGACATGTGTGCCTCTCAGGCTGAAAAAGGATTCTGTAGCTCTAGAGGCTCAACTGCAAAGCAGTAAGGCATATCTATAGCCAAAGAGCCCTGGACTTCCTCTGTTTTTATTATCAAATGGAATTTCAAGGAACTGCTAAAGATGGCTTGAATTAAAGATGCAGAGAATGGAAAAATCAAAAACTCTGGGACCAAAATATTTCAAACAGACTCTAAGCAAGTCATATCAAATAGTGAGCTGGAGAGAGGAGCCTGGCAAGAAGGAATCTCTAACGCCTATTTTGTTTTATTTTTCTTTGGATAGGAATTGCTGTTCAGTTGCTAAGTTGTACCCAACTCTTTGTGACCCCATCGACTGCAGCACGCCAGGCCTCCCTGTCCATCACCAACTCCCAGAGTTTACTCAAACCCATGTCCATTAAGCCTGTGATGCCATCCAACCATCTCATCCTCTGCCGTCCCCTTCTCCTCCTGCCTTCAATCTTTCCCAGCATCAAGGCCTTTTCCAACGGGTCGGCTCTTCTCATCAGGTGGCAAAAGTATTGGAGCTTCAGCTTCAGCATCAGTCTTTCCAATGAATATTCAGGAGTGATCTCCTTTAGGATGGACTGGTTGGATCTCCTTGCAGTCCCAAGGGACTCTCAAGAGTCTTCTCCACCATCACAGTTTGAAAGCATCAATTCTTCGGTGGATAGGAAAATGGGCTGTAATGACACCGGGTGCTCTCTGCCCTTCTTTCTGTTAGTCTGTCAACCATTGGTGTATCATTAACTGTAGGTATGTGCTGCTTAATCATTGTAAGATTATTTAGACCCAACAAAGTTTCAAGGACAAATTGAGGAGGGAGGAAAATGGAGAGTAACCTAATCTATGGATTCCCAACCTGGGGCAGCTTTATCCTTCCATGTCTTCTAGGTGTTAACATTTTTTTTTTTTGGCCAACAAAATACACTGTATTTCTTAAATGAGAATATTTTACCTTCTCATTCTTTCTTAATCAAAGACATTTTATTACTCAAAGACTGATAATCATTGCCTCTGATCATTATAAGAATACCAGTGTGACTGTACTGGGCTGATAAAAGTTCAGCCAAGAGCAAAGACATTTTGGTTGGTCCATCGGGACGCATCAGAGGTGCAGATAGAATTTTGAAGGCATTGCTGCCTTTTCCTGTCACTTTAGGAAGCCAGAGAACTGGGTCTGGAGCATGTAGTCTTAGTTCCTTTTTCAGGGCAAGAAACTGAGGGCAGAAGTAGTATAGCGACTTGCTTAAGGTAAAGGAGTGAATTTCATGAAAGAACTCAAAGTTATTGTTTTTCCCTAATTAATTTTTAGTGAAACAGACTTTTCATTACACTAAGATGTCCTTTCAAAAGAGACCCCTATTTAGAAACACACAAAACTGAACTGAAGTCAGACATTAGCATGACTATAGGCTTGATGTTGATGGCTACAATATATAGAAGTGGGAATTCCCTGAAGTCTTGCTGAAATAAACTCATCTTGCCTGAGGAATGGTATCTATAATTCTCTTCCCAAACAGCACTAACCCTAGAAGCTTTGCGAGGCAGTCATTCTTGGGTGGCAGAAAATGCTGAGCTAAACCAAAGGATACTTCTCATAGAAAGACAGTGTTTTGCTCCAGGAGTCAAGAAATCATGTAGTTCTGGACCTTCTTTGATTTCCCTGGCCATGCTGGCCTATTTTCTCTGAATTCCCTTTGCATTTATTGTAGCAATACTGATTTTTTTTTTTTGGCCTCACTGTGTGTCATGAAGGATCCTAGTTCCCCTTCCAGGAATTGAACCTGCAACACTTGCAGTGGAAGCCTGCCTGGACTCCCAACCACTGGATCACCAGGGAAGTCCCTTGAATTTAGGTTTTTATCCTCTAATACATGAAGTTGTTTTGCCTCCCTGACCAGTCTGCCAGTTCTTTGAGGCCAGAGACTGTGGCTTGTTCACCAGCATGTGACAAGGATCTCGGTCAATGCTTAAATTTGTTGAATGAATAAGTGAATGAATGAATGGACAGACAAATAAACATAATTACAGTACAGCTGAAGACAGAAGTAAACACAGGGAGAAAGACGGTAAAAGCATATTGGGTGGCATGGTGGAGACACATAGGAAAGCCACTCATTGCCATGGGGAGGGGGTGGGGGATAGAAGTCACATGGTGGTACAAGGTGAAAAAACACCTTTTTCGTACACACCCTTGATTTTCTGCTTCTCTGGAGAGTCAGCTATGTGTGTGCTAATAAGTCCTGTGGTTTGATGAGGACAATGTGTGTGATGATGTATTGGTGCCCAAATGTGGCAGCTGCCAGGCTGTGGTTCCAGCTGACCTGGCACTCACCCCTCCCTGGGGAAGGGGCAGTGCATGCCGGCTTTGCTCCTGAAGCAAAACCCTCAGAAAGACTGAACTGGAAAGTAAACATCCAGCGTTTCCTAATACGATCCCATTGGTCTGAATGCCCCTGGTGTTGCACTATGCAAACGGCTGCAGCAAATGATGCCAGATTCACCGTCTCGTGGGGTCCAGCCTGCAGCATGTTTACTTTTCCTTGGTGATAAGTGGCCGTGACAGGGCCCTAAGGCAAAATTAAATAAGCCGTCTTGTAGTTGAGAAGGAAGCAGGCCTTCTCCCACTGAGCACCAGATGGGGACGTTCCGAGTATCACGCTGAACCGAACGTGCAGCTGCTCTTCTCCCTCAGGCCTCCCTTCCCCGGGAAGCCACTTGCCCACTGCTTGTTTGTGACGGGAAAACTTACTCTGCTCTTTCTGAAATGGGCCTTTAAGATGCTGTTCCCAGGAGGTGGGGGACATATTTCTCTTCTTCTTATGTTAGCATTACTAATAATATTTACGAGGCTCTTCTCAGATTATAAATCACTTTTATGTAGGGAAATGTGTGGCTGCTTAATGCACGTTGCTCAATGCTCAACACAGCAGCTTACATGAGGAGGAACTTAATACATGCTCTCAGGGATACTACTGAGTGCTAAGTTGGTTCAGTCGAGTGTTCACTCTTTGCAACCCCATGCACTGTAGCCCACCAGGCTCCTCTGTCCATGAGGATTCTCCAGGCAAGAACACTGGAGTGGGTTGCCATGCCCTCCTCCAGGGGATCTTCCTGACTCAGGAACTGAACCCACGTCTCTTATGTCTCCTGCATTGGCAGGAGGGTCCTTAACCACTGGCACCACTGGGAAGCCAACAACCATTATTTTATCATCGATACATATTTTTCCATGTGCTGACTATGGGCAAAGCCCTTATTTATTTTTCTCTTAAAAAAATACTTGGCTGCACAGAGTCTTAGTTGTAGCATGTGGGATCTTTAGTTGTACCACGCAAATTCTTAATTGTGGCATGTAGGATCTAGTTCCCAGACCGGGGATAGAACCAAGGCCCCCTGCATTGGAAGCACAGAGGCTTAGACACTGGACCACCAGGGAAGTTCCCAGAGCTTTTTATGATATAATTTTATGCCTAAATTCATGGGGCAGAAGGTACTAAGACTGACCTCCTCACTCTATTTTTTCATCCTGGTAAGAACTTTTGTCCATCTCTTATTTATGGGAATCCATTCTGCTTTTAAGATACACATCTGGCAATTGCCCCAAAGATTGACTACATGTTTAACTTAATCCTCTTAGACTGCAGTTCCAGCTACTATAGCTTCTTCCTCCCAGAGAAGGGGCTAAACAACAGGTCGATATCCTTTACAAGTAACTGCTTTCACCTCTGGGATGAATGATTTCATTTTCTTTGGTCTTTCCATAAACACTATTTTCCAGTACTTTATGGTTCACTTGTGAACCCTGTCAAATGCTCTGATGCCTTGAGGCCCAAACGGAGGCATATTTGGGCAAAGCTCTTAAAATGACACTGGTGTTATCTCTTGCGGCCTCTTGGGAAAGGCACTGTTCACCTGTTTTGTAATGATAAAGTAGTTTCATTCTTTTTACAATAAAGTTACTTGGAATCGTTCATAGTAATAACAGCTACTAGTCGGTGGTTGGGCTGTGTGCTGTGCTAAGTCATTTCAGTTGTGTCTGACTCTTTGTGACCCCATGGACTGCAGCCCGCCAGGTTCCTCTGTCCATGGGATTCTCCAAGCAAGAATACTGGAGTGGGTTGCCATGCCTTCCTCCAGGGATCTTCCTGACCCAGGGATTGAACCTGCATCTCTTATGTCTCCTGCATTGGCAGGCGGGTTCCTTACCCCAGTGCCATCTGGAAAGCCCCTGGTAAGTAGTTACTATATGCCAAAAATGGTATAGAGAACTTTACACTTAAATCTTGTTTATTCTTTACACTGGCTCTCTGAGGTCTGCATTATTAATGTTTAGAGCTGAGTGTGAGGCTGCCAGGGTTAATACCATGACGGGCGGCCTGGACCTAAGTTTTAGCTTCCCCCGAAATGGTAAGATTCCCTACCCCCATCAGGTAACCTGGAGCCAGCCAATCAATATGCGCCCAGTAAGAACAAAGGGAGAGCTGAAAAGCCCGCGAAAGTCTGTACCGATAGAATTACTTTGCAAACATGTAACCAATCCGCTTAAGCCAGCTACTAACCGCTTTTGCATATCTTATAAATCTGTGTAACAAGCTTGAGCTCGGCGCTTTTTTGACCCTGCACCACTGTGATGTTTGTGGCAGAAAGCCCTGGCTCGAGACAGTAATAAACTTCCCTTTTTGCGAGTTGCATTGTCTTGGAAGCCTTCTCTCTCTTCCCGCTCGGGGATTCGGACATTGGGCATAACACTGAGGAACTAAGTCTTACAGAGGTCAAGAAAATTGCCGGAGCTCACATAACTGAACAGTGGCAAGGGAACAGAACCAAGCCTGACCAATTTCCAGGACCCTGCTCTTAGCCTTTCTGCTCTTCTACCTTTAAGGCTACTACGGCATCACTTTTGTATAGGAGGGTGTACAAAACAAAGCCCCCAATTTCTATCAAAGCGTCCCCCCAAATATTGTCCCTTTATAGCCAGATCATGAATATCTGCCCAGTTTTTGAAGAATGATATTTAACAAGTCCTCTGAAAAATAAAAGGAATAGGGCTTCCCTGGTGCTTCATTGGTAAAGAATCCGCCTGCCAATACAGGAGACAGGAGTTCCATCCCTGGCCCAGAAAGATCCCACAGGTGGAGCAACTAAGCCCGTGAGCCACGACCACTGACCCTGTGCTCCAGAGCCCGGGAACTGCAACGACTGAAGCCCGCTCGGCCTAGAACCACGCTCTGCAACAAGTGAAGCCACTGCAGTGAGAAGCCCGTGCACTGCAGCTAGAGAGTAGCCCCTGCTCGCACAACTAGCGAAAAGCCTGCACAGCCACAAAGACCCGTCATAGAGAAAAATAAAATAAGATTATTAAAATAAAATAAATAAAAAGAATAAAAAAGCCTGGGTCATGTATTTTTCTCCCTGTTCAAAAACATGCAACGGTCTGGAGCTATTGGTTACAACTGTAGGTGTTTTACAGCTAGGCCATTAATAAAACTCCTTATAATGCTAGTGGTCCACGTACATGAGGTTTTAATTACGGAACACAAGAATTCTATGGCATAACAATGTGAAACGCCGATGGAAAGAGTTTGAAATGTTGTCTGCTCCTGCTATGAAAACTCACACATTTAAAAAGATTTACCGGTGGAATTGCTCTCAGAAGTAAGAGACAATTTAAAGATGATTGCTTCCTATCATTTGGAAAGCAAAGCAAGACAAAATAAAAACAAACCAACCTACTTTCAAAACAAGGAGACAAAATGAAGAAGTCACACACAAATAAAAACAACTTGTGAAATGAAAATAAAAATCAAGAAACATTAGTGAAGACATTTTCAGGAATTACTGACATTGTGTCTCTAGTGGTTCAAAAGAACTTTCATCTATCATTAATAAACGGAATGCTTAAAGAAATCAACAACAGCAATTTCCACTTGTGAGCATTTATGGCAAAGAGCTGTTAGTAGTTTGCTCTGTTGTATGGAACAAGAGGCTGGATGAAGGCCGCCGCTGCCCAACACTTACATCAGAGGTTCCAGAGACTTGGGTTTAATGAAGATGGCAATGGGATACAGCTGGGCCACTTGTAACCGCTTGATAGCATTTCCTGATACGTCAAGTATACAGTGTTTGCCCTGGGAGAAGGAAAAGAAAAATATGGCGTTAATCCAGGTAGAATGATCATAATCACAGGAAAAGAAAAAAAAGTAAGTATATGTTAGAGGGAGGTAAAAGATACTAGATTTCAAATTTTGAAAAGAATTGTTGCAAAGCATAAATAAAAGTTGGTATTCAGGTCATCACCAAATGTTTGCAGTAATATATTTCTTACTCCTTTACTAAGTGTCAGCCAGTGGAGCAGACATTTCACTAGTGTTATCTCAGCTAACTTTATTTCCTTAAATAAATACCTGATGCTTTGCACAAGGAAGCCATGAAGCCATATATAACGTGACTGAATCCATTCTCATGAAACCCTCATAAACCATCTCTGGAGACAGTTGTCAAAAAGAAATTCCCAATTTGTCAAAGAAGAAATTCCCTACCTATGAGATATGAACTGTAAGCTGCATTTTACAGAAGAGAAGGCCAAGGCTTAAAAATACTAACTTGCCCAGCACTTGCGTCAGCCGTACATATAGCAGTCACTCGCCCAAGTCTCAGTGCTAATACGCAAACCCAAGTCTTGTTGGCTGGAATAAATGAATACCTCCTTGTCTCACCCTGGCCAGTGTTAAATCTGGAGGAATGGTAACCACGAGTTTAGAACAATTTTATAAATATTTGCTGAGTGTTTCTATGTATCCTGCCTTTAATATGCTCAGTCTAGTATAGAGCAAGGACAGAGAGTGACCTTAAGTATTTAATCTTAACTGTGGGGAGAGAGGTTTGCATGGTGTATGTAAATTTTTTGTTTGTTAACAAATAAAGACCCTATTACATTATAGCATGCCTCATTTAACTTGGCTTCCTCTGCAATGAGTGCTCAGAGCAAGGAACTGCTTTACAAAGTATTTCTGGAGACTAGACACTTTTGCCACACATTATGTTCTACCTCCTGGAGGGAAATGGCTTCATTACCCTGAGGCCCAAAGAACTTTACAAAGAAGAGAAAAGCATACTATGCAGATAGAAACAGTCCTAAATCAACAAAGGGGAGTACAGGCTCATCCATAATATCCACGTAAAAATAAAGAGAGGCCAGCGAATACTTGAGCTTTTAAAGCAGAAACAGACTAAGATGACTCAAGTTTTTATTACTTATTATATTCCAAGTTTGCTATCTGTGAAATGTGGCAGTTAAATAGAATGTCTGAATGAAGTCTGAGTATTCACTGGTCAGAACGGCTTGAGATAACAAAGGCTGTGTCTACATGTTCAAGGAGGAGAACAGATGCAATTATCCAGAAAAGTGATTTGAAACAGTGTGATATTGCTCAAAGAAGCTGGCATCCCGGAGAGAAGAAACTTGACCCACCTTCTTACTGTATTCTCGGAGAGACATAAACATTTCTCATTTAAATTTTTTAACTAAAACCTTAAAAGCAGGAGTGGGGGGAAGTTGTGTCAAATCAAATCAACCCAACAAATATTACTTATATAACAAATACACAATGGGCTCTTAACTTTTTTTCTTCTTCTTCTGTGAAATTGGTCCTTGGTGTTCACAGGTGATTAGGATCTTTCTTGCGGCAGATCTCCAGTGTCTTCCTATTCTATTTGCCCTTATACAGTCTTCTCATGTCCATGCCCTTGAAATTATCAGCAGGATAATTTCATCTGCCTGCAATGCAGGAGACTTGGGTTCGATCCCTGGGTAGGGAAGATCCTCTGGAGAAGGAACTGGCAACCCACTCCAGTATTCTTGCCTGGAGAATTCCATGGGCAGAGGGGCCTGGCAGGCTACAGTCCATGGGATTGCAAAGAGTTGGTCACGACTGAGCGTCTTTCACACACAATTTCATCTATACCTCCTCTAAGTTAGAATATCTGCCAGCAACAGGCTAGGCAGTCCTCCTCATCTGTTTACCCTTCCACCAAAAGAATCTCAAGTTTTCAGGGAGATAAAAAGTAAACTCCTACTAACAAAAAGAACTGAGGATTCTGATCTAAACAACCGAAAGTGACCAAGTTTTTAGAACAAATTCAGTTATTGGGGCCAAAGAAGAGTGAGTCAAGGACAAAGTGAATTTCCATAAACTTCAAGCTGTTAATTGTCTTTAGGTTTATAAGCCCCCTTTCCTCCTCTCCGCTGCCAGGTCAGTCAGCATATTTATTGAGGTTAGAACAAAGATTAATGACCTTGCTCTAAAGAGATTCTCTGCTCAGAGGTCTTAAAAGGAATACTGAATCAAAATTTACAACTGAAATCAGGGAAGAGTAATGACCAGAAAAAAAAAATGCAGTTTGCCACCTGGGTACCTTCTTCAGGGTAGATGTAAGATGACTGGAGAACATACCCTTTCTGCTACAAATCTCACAGACTGCACGCTGGTTCCATATAAGTTGTCATTGTACTGGCCGGCTTCTATAAACTTGTGCTCTTGGATGTCTTTCTCCATTTGTTCTCTGGAAATGACAAAGTGATAGTCTCTGCCATCCACCTCGTAGTCACGCTTTGGCCTCGTAGTATCTTTTTAAAGATGAAAAAAGATGAACATAAGGTAACTTTATATTCATAAACTTCTGTTATACCTATTTTTTTTTTTTACCACACACCCTCAACATAGATATAAAAGTGTGTACTCTGGAGGACCATGACATAGTAGCAGGTACCAGGCTTAGCCCTCCACTGTGAAGAACTATAAAACTAGACAAAATGTATGGAAACACATTTTCAGGCATTGGACAATAGGCAGTGCTGGGCTGTAATACTTGGGAGAAACACATGAAGGGACTCAGCATTTACTCCATTTTCATTTCCAAATGGAGAGTCTAGAGGTCATGGAGTTCTAGGAGACCCTGAAGTTCAGATTGGCTGTGCGTTAGGTTGAGACCCCAGAATGGTTGCATTTTATGAGGTTACTCTCGACTTACTCTAGACCCACCTTCACAATGTCTAAAACCAAGTAAAAACTCAAAGAAGCTGACTTGTCAGTAAATTATTGCCTGCTGAAACAAAAACTTAATACTCTATAAAGGAAGATTGATAACAAAACCCAAATGATTAATAATGTAGCATCACAATGTCTAGCATGTGATAAAAGACTATGGGACAAGCAAAGAAGTAAAAAAACATCTCATATAAAATTAAAAAATGGACATATAGTGTAAATATATTCAGGGACTTTAAAAGATGTAAAATGATATCACCACAGTTAAGAAGGGACTAAAATCAATCAACTCTAATCACAGTTAGAATTGGTTAAACTTCTTGGTAAGAAGAGAAGAGAAAATAATGTAACATTATAAATCAAAAAAATGTTAAAATAAATAAAATAAAATATGGTATCACTCATGTGTGGAACCTAAAAAATACAACAAGCTAGTGAATAAAACAAAGAAGCAGCAGACTCACAGATACAGAGGGCAAGCTAGTGGTTATGGAGGGGACGGGCAATATAGGGGTTGGGAGTGGGAGATACAAACCACTGGGTGTAAGACAGGTTCAGGGATGTATTGTACAACGTCGGGAATATAGACAATAATTCTGTAATAACTGTAAATGGAAAGTAACCCTTAAAAACTGTATTTAACAGAAAAGCACACAGGAGGGAGTAAGACCTTCCACACCTGTGCTGCTCACTGTGGACATCTGTAACCACATTCAAGAGCATTTAAAAGGGGGCTGGTCCATATGTGTAAAACACACACTGGATTTCCAAGACTGACCACCAAGAATTATAAGATATCTCAATAATTTTTATATTGATTATAAGTGAAATATTGTTCTGGATATACTGACTTATTATTAGCATTAAAACTATATTTTCTATCTTTAACCCAGACTTCCTAGAAGTCCATCGTTAAAAATGATCAACATTTCAGATAAAGTTTTATCCTTAAAGATGTTCATTGTACTAATTTATAAATTATAAATAATTATAACATATAAATTATAATTTTATT
The DNA here is from genome assembly GCF_019320065.1 of Cervus canadensis. NCBI lineage: Eukaryota > Metazoa > Chordata > Mammalia > Artiodactyla > Cervidae > Cervus > Cervus canadensis. The sequence continues at coordinate 6,180,567 of NC_057414.1, read as the reverse complement.
TGAGTTATAACTCAGAATATTAAGAAGTAGAGAAACCCAAAAAAACCTTAAATGAGAAAGGACGAATTATCACATAATATACATTTAAAATAGTTATATAAAATTTAAACAATATTAAGCAAGAAAAGTTTATACTTGATATATACCCAATCATAGGAGAAAATGCATGAAAAGAAAGAATAGGTAGAAATCTATGAAAATATTAGCAGGGATGTTATCTCTGGGTATCTTTTGAGATTTTCTGTATATTTTTAATTTTCTTGTTTAACTTTTTAGCATTTTCCAAGTTTTGTACAATGAACATATATTGATTTTCATAAAACAGTGCCAATAATTAAAAAAGAGAAAGATGATGATGCAAGGTGGAGAGGTAGTGAAATGGTGCTAAAGGAATTTCTTTTTTTTTTTTCTTTCAATAGTGGCGGAACAAGCTGGGGGCTGCAAATGGACTAGGGTTTCTGTCTGGAGTCTCTCTCAGGTTAGGTGCTGTGGCAAGACCCTTGCTGGGGACCGTTTCACAAGGCAGCACACTCGTCCTGGTTCCCCCGCCCGTGCACTGCACATGTGCGATCCCTGCTGTTCTCCTGTGTTCCAGCAGACATTTGCAGTCCTGAAATGTAAGAGACGCTTTGGAGCAAAGAGCTTAAAAAATGAGTGAGAAAGAAATATCTGCTGAGATCAGATTTAAGAGCTCAGTGGTCTAATAAATTAAAATTTCCTGGTGGGTTTACATACACAGAAAGCCTCTAGCATTTTCAAGTGCACGGCTGGAGCAGGGACAGAGGTGATGAGCGGGGAGCAGCAGGAAGGGGAGCAGACAGACTCTGCAGGGCTGGCTGTCCCGAGCGCGCCAGAGGGGCCGGGGGGCCTGACGGCCGTCCCGAGCGCGCCAGAGGGGCCGGGGGGCCTGATGGCTGTCCATAAGGACAAGAAAGCAGATTCAAGTCTGCAGTGGCCGGCAGGTGGGTAAAAACTTTATATTCTTTCTTGTCTTCTTCCTTCCAACACAACACCTGAGGCTGTGAAAACTCTTGGGAAAAGAAAGGGTATTTTGTTTTGATTGACACACAGCCCTAAGTCATCCTGAAATGAGTTTAACAGATGGCATTGTCTCAGATCTCTCTTACTGAAACTAAGAGTGATCATTAGCTAGATCCATTAAGCCTGTAAACTGCCTTCACGGATAACTTTGTTGCTACCAAAAAAAAAAAAAAAATGTGCATATCTTTCAAGCATCACATAGACTCAGCGATGTGTTTGCCCGAGTTGTTTTTTAGGAACTCAGAGTCAGCTGTGTCCAGTTTGAGCTTGAGGTGGTTAAAAGTGGTTAAGACCACCGACCCTCCAACTGGACAAGTGCCAGTGTCTACCTGGTGACCTTTGGACATCAGACGGCCCCAAACCCACCCTCAGAACATGCTAATGCTGACATTTTCTGAACCTGCTTCCCATGATGAAGCCTGCAGCTTACCTGCACCTGCACAGAATGAGAAACACCGTACCTTCGTGTTTTCAATCATCCTTCCCCACACTCCCCACACCTCAGACCACCCTGCTCCTTCATCCCATAAATATCCCCAGCCCCTGGCTTCGGGGAGGTGAGTCTGAGATTTCTTCTCTAACCTCTTTAATTGGCAGTCTCGTGAATAAACAAACCCTTTCTCTGTTGTAAACCTTGCATCTCAGCATTTGGCTTGCTGTGCATTGGACAAACAAACTTGCTTTGTAGCATGATTCTATGGGAAAAGAGGTTTCAGTGACATTTCATCAATCTACAAGAAAATACGGAGGCCTATCAATAATCCTATGCTATCTCAAATACCACGGGAGTTACAAAGAAAACTCGTCCTGCCCTCTCGGGTACCACATCATTTACTCACTAAACAGAGAATAACACATGGCAGCATAGATGGAATGTATTTGGCAGAGAAATGAAATGAGATGCTCAGATAATAGGTGACTGACGGTATTTGAATCACTGGAGACTACTGGAAAAACGGAGTTACATTTTACCGTCTCAAAAAGAGCCACGCTTTATTTCGAGAGGAAAGATAAATGATACTTACGAGGCACACAGGAGCCAAATTTGTCAGGAAATTCAGATATCAAGTCATCATTGATCCGATCCTTCATGGGGCCCAGAATAATCACTGGTCGGGTATAGTTTACTGCAGAGAGGGAAAGGAAGATGCAGATGAGGAGTTCGACTTGGGAAACTTAGGGCAAACTTGCTGAACGCTAAGAACTACTGAGACTGTTACTTTGGTGGATAAATTGCCCAGAGAGCCCTGCATAGGAAACTGATGCTTTAACACCGAGTGTGTTGGCCGAGTCTACTTTCTAGAATTTACTAACAGGGAAAAGCAACTGCAGTGACAATGAAAAAAAAAAAATTTGGAGACGTTTTGCTTACTCTTCACGTATGCCTACACAACAGTCAAAACAGCTACCGCGTTTAGTCAATTGAGTGGGAGGAAAAAAAGATTCCAAAGTAGCTCTTTTACCATTGTTTAGGCAACGACTTCAAAAGTCATCATTAGTAGTAATGACATCTTAGGTTTTTATACGTTCTTTTCCTTAGTTCAAAATACTCTCCATTCTCTGCTTGGATTTTCCCAATTCCTTTGTAATCATGGGGCTACAAGGAACTCAAAAGTTCATTTGGTACAATTTCTCCTCTGATGCCTGAATTTTCTCTGTGATCTTTGTCAATAGCCATAAGCCTCTGTATAAATTCCTCCCAGGCTTCTGGAGCAGCCCAGAAGGAGGCTTCTCTCTCAGAAGCCCTGCTAGAAAGCCCTCAATACTAAGTGGACATCAACCTGCAGGGGGATTTTACCCATCGATCCTGTTGGTGGTGCTCTTTATGATTTGGATGTGCTCCTTCCTATTAAGGATCATTCTTCCAGAGGGCAGCTCCATCCTCCTGGGAGCTGTCGCTGCCCACACTCTGCAGGGAAGGTGTCTGCTTGGCCACAGGGCCAAAGAAAGAGCAGGGTCTGGCCTGGGAACTGCTGCCTATTAAGCAGTTTATTTTCCTTAGTCCTTCACTCATTCCCTCCTGAAATGGGGTCGCCTGTTATGGCCTGGAAATCAGAAACCAGAGCATGCTAAGAAACTTACTTTCCTGCCTTGTGACAGGCTCATAAGAAAGAATGAAATCTTCTTGCCCTCCTGAGAAGAGAAAAAAGGAAAAATTACAGTGGACTAACAACCAGTCACAAACCACAGCTACAAGCCCTGCTCTGCAACCCAGGAAACAGACCCAGTTCAGGGCTAACTTCCCTTGCTCTCTCGCTCCTCAACCAGTCCCCACATCCCTTCACCCTCACAGAACTGTTTAGTGCCGTGACAGAGGCAGGGGGTCGCTGGTCGTGAGTCTGAGGAACGACAGGAGGCTGGCCTTCTGCAGTTCAGCAGGTCAGTGATGTAAGAGACCACCTTACATCGGACACTGAGAACCGCAGCGCTACGGCTGCACGCCCCATGTTCCTACTTAAAAGGAACCCCTTGAGTTCAAGGAGAGGTTCCACCCAATAGTTCGCTGCTACATTACCAGAATTTTTGGACCTTCCATCTTCCATTTTATTTCCCAAAGAAACACCCTGTTCAAAAGCAAGTGTCTGCTCATTTCATTTGTGAGACAAAAACTTCACCAGCCTATATACTCCAAGGCTCTGAAGACTTTAATGTTAATTCATCAAGAAAATCCTGGGTCAGTTAAGAAGACAAAAAACTGAGGAGGGCCCTATATCACTTGTTCTAATCGCTGCTAAATCTAGCCTTGAAACTTTGAAAAGTAAGGCAGACCATGGAGTATAAGTTTCCACCCTTCCAGTGTCATTTGCTGTAAGCCTTCTGTTTAACGGTGAGCCTTAAGTCAACATACAACCATGGAAAGTAAACTGGTTTTTGGCAATTTTTTTCCCCCTAATCATCAATTTTGCCCAGTTGAACTAGGCATGAGATTTGTCTGATTCAGCTGCCGGCTCAGAAGGCTCCACACTTTCATTTGCATTAGACCTAGAACTGACTATCTTTGGTGGGGAAATAGTTTAAGTTTTGAAAAGGGCTTTTTCTATGCTGTCCTATAGAGGAGAAGTCTCACATGTGTGTGCTAAGTCGCTTCAGTCGTGTCTGACTCTGTGTGACCCCATGGGCTTGTACCCCGCCAGGTTCCTCTGTCCATGGGGATCCTCCAGGCAAGAATTACTGGAGTGGGTTGCCATGCCCTCCTCCAGGGGATCTTCCTGACCCAGGGATCGAACCTGAGTCTCTTGCATTGGCAGGTGTGTTCTTTACCACTAGGGCCACCTGGGAAGCGCCGAGGTGTGTCCTAAGAGGTAGTTTCTCCTGAAACCAAAGGGCACTGGGTCTCACTGCTCCATCTCCTCAGAGCCCCTGAACCTTCCAGAGTCAGGTCAGAACCGTGTGCTGCTGCTTCAGAAGCCACGGCCTCTGGAGGATGAATCAATTTCATGAAAGGAGTCAGTTTTACAGGCAGGTTTGATAATGACGAGACTGATCCAGGGAAATTAGGCGGTATATGGCTAAAGCAGTGAATGCGGATGTCTTCCCTGGGGTGGGAAATGGCCCACATCGTCTCGCCTCACCCTTGAGCAGGGCCCACTCTTAGAATGGCATGGCTGGGCTACCTCCTAAAGTCACGGAGAAGGGGCACGGGTGCTTCCTCTAAGTGGAACCTACCCATGACTGCTCCAGACAGTGTTCAGGGAAGCTTCCCACATCGGGGCAGGGGTTTGGTATGTGAGGAATCAGATTCATGTTTGTTTTTTTTTTAATTCAGAAAAAAAAAAAAGATCCCCTTTTAAAAAATGAATCAACTGAAATTTACAGAAGCTGGGTCAAAAAGTAATAAAGGGGAATGATTGCTAAGCTCTAGTTATCTAAAGGTTGACATGTGCAGAGGACATATGAATTCAGAGGATAAGTGTAAAAATGGTTGGGGAAAAAAAAAGCATAGCTTTAGAGATAGAAGCATGGCAGACCAACACTGTAATGTCATACTAACTTTCAGGAGATATCTCCCTGAATGATTAATATGTGAGAGGGGACTCCTGCCCATGGGATAACAGGTTTTAAATATCAGGTGACAGAATATGCTATGGAGCTACTTTTCCACATTTACAGTTGAATTTAATTTCTCTTTCAGGGCTTTAGATAATTACAATACGTGTCAGTTACAGAAATACTTGAAAAAAATTGCAAACTTTTTAAATGCAAAAAAAAGAATAAATATCAAGTGATACTTATGTCTCTGCACCAGACTGGGCGCCCCATACCACAGTTATCCAAGGTGTCCTCAGTACTTAACATAAAGAAAGAGACCAATGATGAATTTGCATTCTGCTTTTAGTGGAATGAGTCAGGATGAGCAATGAAGCCAAAAATAGGTTCTACTTTGTGTTTCTGTCTATATGCTTTCATTTGGGGAAGTGTGGTTTCCCCTAAATTAATATAACACCCCGTGTTCCCAGGAGAATCTCTTTCTAATGGCCTTGCAAATCATTCTGACGGGACATTCTAAAGGCAAACTTTAAATAAAATATTTGGTGTCAGTATGTATAATGTGTGATTTAAAAAACTAGGACAAAGCAACAGAGTTCCGTAGTTCTTCGTCTACCTATTGCTTTCTGGTTTATGTCTAACCTACAGGAAGCACAGGTTCTTGTTCCCAGCACTAAGACTGGCAGACAGCAGTGAGAAGAGTCCCTCAAGTCAACACCCACCCCAATTCTAACGACTGTGGGACAACCAGGGACCATGTACGGAAGCCCGCAGGGGCGCTGTGGCAGCTGGTATTACATAACAGCTGTGAACTCAGCGCCCGGAACCAATTTTCACTTTCATGTTCAAGAATGAAAAGCCCAAGGGGTAATGGGAAGGAGATTACGAGGGTGAGGGAAAAAAAGTCTCGGCAATGAAGGAAAGATAATTCGTGTCTGCATAGCGCTTTACAGGCTGTAAACGGCTTTTGCAGCCGTTGCTTTGTATTTCTCACAGCCATTTCTTTCGAGGTAGGTGCTCTGATGATCTCCACGTTAAAGACGAAGAAGCTGAGGCTCGGAGACAGGGCCTGTTTCCTCAGTAAGTAGTAGAGTCAAGATTAAAAACCACATCTTTTCTTTTTTTCTGACTCCTCGCTGAGTATACGGCACAGTCTCAAAAAGGTCAGAGATGCAGAATTCTCTGTGGGGGCTGGCATGTAGAGGCAGAATTCACAGGCGAACAAAAAGGGTGGGTGGCAGAGCAGGGAGCGGAACCTGGGGTCAGAGTTACTGACAGGCCATAAGGTGCTCCATTTGCAAATCCTAACTCTTTTTATTTTTTTTTATAATGCTGCTGTGTCCATCTCCAAAAAATAGTCATCCTTAGTAGTTTTTCTATTTTTTGCTCAGGTGTCGGCACTTAGAAATAACAGCTGACACAAGGGTACAAACAATTACTTGGTCTTGTTTTGGCAACCACACGGCTGGAAAGGGGAGTGTGGCACAGTGCTGGGGGTGGCCGCCTGCCGCCGGCAGAGACTTCGCAGAGGGAAGTTGGTTGTTGTTACAACCTCCAGAAAACACTGTCTTTAAACTGGAAGCAAGTCACCGTAAGAGGGGTTTGGAGTAAGGCCCTCATACTCTCTCACGATGAGGAAAAACAAGGTGTTTTTCTTTAGAACTTTTTTCTAAACTAGAAAAGAGAGATGAGGGAAGCGAAGACCAGTGCCAGGGCATTCAGTGGTCTAAATGTAGTGTTTAGGGCCTGCATTGGATAGTTATGAAGAATAAACTAGTTTCCTAGAACCACAGAATGTTAGTGCTAAGAAAGGGTTTGGAGTTAACGTGGTTTATGGATGGAGAGTCTGGAGCATGACTTCACTCTCCCTTATGAACCCTCGACACGCATCACATCGATCATTGCCTGAATTACAGCTGAGCCTCACTTGGCCTCAACACTTTTCAGTATAGTTCCTCAGGCAGCTATTAAAGGGCAGTCTTGATTAAAGTCTGTTTCCTGTATCTCTTTTCTAATCCAAGATAGTCATTTATATGGGAGAGAACTAAATTCAAAACTGTTCAGTGATTTCTTCAAGGTCACATAGTGAATTACTGATTCAGTGTCTTCAAACGATCTTCAGAAGAATAAATGTTACTATATATAGAGTCCGTAAAATCAGGCATAGTTCACAGTTGATGTTATATAAATATTGCTGCTTGTATTGATTGTTGTTTAGTTGCTAAGCTGTGTCTGACTCTGTGATCCCATGGACTGGTGCGCTCCAGGCTGCTCTGTCCATGGGATTTCCCAGGCAAGAATATCGGAGCCGGTTGCCATTTCCTCCTCCAGGGATCTTCCTGACGCAGGGATCAAACCCGAGTCTCCTGCATTGGCAGGCGGATTCTTTACCGTTGAACCACCAGGGACAGCCAATTAATTTGATAGGTGGTATGGTTGAAATGTACTAGCTAAAACGTGAAGAAGCTTGGATTACAAAACACCAGGGAATAGTGAAAATGTCTAAGTTTCAGAATTAAAATATCTTGATTGGACTTGCAGGGACATAGTATTAGTGAAATGTAGCTCTTTGGAACTTCAGCTTCTTCATCAGTTAATGGGGTATAAATATAAGTTATATTTCATAATTTTGTTGCAGAAATCAAATGAGATACTATATGTAATAAAATTGCTTTGTAAGAACTTGAGGAAATACAAGGCTAATACTTGGGAAGAGTGGAGAAAGGAGAATATGGGCACCATTTCGACTGATTCCAGAGGGAAAGTCTGAGATCTCTTCATTTCAGCATCTCAGTTTCACTCAGTTCATTTTTTAAGATCCTTGGTTTGAAAATCCTATTTAACTGCTGAGCACCAATGGGTTAGGAGGATAATCATCAGCTCTCCCACATCCATAAGAACATAAGAGCTCTACTGGGCTTTAAGGAAGGCAGGTCTTTAGCTTGTAGAGATTTTCAAGGTCTCCATTATAGCTAATTGGTCTTTATTGCCGTCACATATAAGGGCAATTCAAAGGTATGATACAAAACAAACACAAGCCTGCACTTTATTATATTACTTTGTTGACAGAAGTCTGGAATTAGCCCATAATTAAGGTAGTTATGAGACAGCATTTTGCATAATTAGATAATGTACTTTGTTAAACTGCATTGTAGCTAGTGCTCAGTATAACTGGACTTTGGAAAAAACACGGTATAATTCTTGAGATGGTGCATCAAAAGTTTGGGCTATTTATTGGAAATTGAGGTTGGTGTAAATTCATGTGCATGTATATGTATCTCAGAAAATATGTGAGGCTTTCGAGTAAGGCTGGCACAACCTGTAACTCCAGAATGTAACACACAGGCCTGGGCCCGTCTTTCTGTGTGTGGGTGTTGTTTCAGCCATGCCTGACTCTGTGGCCCTATGGACTGTGGCCCACCAGGCTCCTCTGTCCATGGGGATTCTCCAGGCAAGAATACTGGAGTGGGTTGCCATGCGCTCCTCCAGGGGATCTTTTTGACCCAGGGATTGAACCCCCGTCTCTTATGTCTCCTACCACTAGCACCACCTGGGAAGCCTGCCAGTCTTTCTAACCACTATTTTTTTAGCCATTTTGTCCTGAGCAGACATGGAATGGTTCTAAGAGTTAAAAAAAAAAAAATCTGAAAATGAGTGAAAAGAGGTATTATTTTATTTGTCTACACTGCTATTCATAAAATATAAAAGTCATAATTATAGCAAAAGCCAGGAATTCAGTAGAAAAATCCAGCCTGGTTTGATTTTGAAACTGTACTTTCTGGAAAAACTGTCTGTCCCAAGCCTTTGTGTCTTTGGTCATGCCAATGTCTTTCCTGGGGAGTTTCTTCTTCAGCTTTACTGAGCTGGCAAGTACCTCATCTTTGCAAAGCTCAGCTCAAAGGCCCCTCCTCTTTGAAATTATCTCTGAAGCCCCACTTTTATGCTAGAAACGGCCACACTTTATGCTTTCTTAATGTATTGATCTCTCTCCCTCTTTACCCGTGCTGAGTTCTAGAGTTCATGGAGACTTACACTGAGTCTTAAGGTGCCTGTGAGAGAGCATGACACAGAGGGGATGCTGAATGAACTAAGAAATAATCCTCTGTAATTCCTCATATTTCTATCGTGGGAAAAGAAATGTCCATTTTTTTCTCCTCTAAGCTATGACAAGGCTCTTCTTACCTTTACTCATTTGTAAAGAAAGCTATCTGAATGGCTAGCCTTCTGTACCCTCAGAGGAGACCCAAGTTAATACAGACTATTAGACTCTACATTTTCTCTAGTAATAGTACAGTTCCAACTCTTCTCTCTTCTCATAGATAATTTAAGCTGTTTCCAAGTGTTTCCTTTATTCACTCAATAAACCTTTATGTGCACCTACTATTTGAGAGTGAAAAGAATTATTGATGTCAACTTGGAGCACTGCAATAAAAAACTTGTCAAACAGCTGAAAGCCTCGGTGCAATTTTTATAACAATGATTCTGGAAAGAACATGCTCATCTCTGAAGAACAGGGAGGCCTCTGAAATATTCTAAAAACAGATTTCCGAAGGAAAAGGTAGTTCTTGTATACCTTCCATAAAAGGGATTGCAAGAACAAAATTTGATGTTTTCCATTTCTCTGTTTCTACAGGATGGAAGCACAACACTTAAAAACTGAAAACTGAACATCCAAGAAATTGGGGCCAAGGGTCTCCATGAAACCCAACAAGTAAGTTATATTTTCTTAATACTGAATTGCGGGTAACTCAGGCACAGGAAAGACAATCTTTGGTCACTTCTTAACCAGCCAGGTTTCTTTGTTTTAGAACCAAGTGAAGACATGGGAGAGGTAAATATTTTCCCAATTTGGGATAATCATAAAAGTATAAGAGTAGGAAGACTGTGAAGATGTTAAAGACCGTGCTAAAAACAAGAAAGCTTTAATTCCTTTCATCACTAGGACTTGTCATTCTATTGAGGAAGAAAATGAGGGGGTTCTAATATTTGGTTGATCAAAGGTATCTCATTACAACTTTTCTTCATTTCATTCTGTGGCATGTCTCATCTGCCTCCTCTAGCCCCTACTCCCTCCATCTGTCATCTTTCCTCTTTTGTACCTTCCCCCCCTCCCCCACTATTTCCCCACCAATTTGATTATCTAGAGCCTTTCTCAAGATCCAAATTGAACTTGTCACACTTCAAGAACACTATTTGGCACTCCACCTCAAAAAAGGGCATGGTTTTATAAATCACCATGTTGTAGTGGAAAAAACAAAAGTAAAAGTTATTCTCTTCTTCTATGCTTATCTTCAATTAATACAAGAAAAAAGACCAAAAACAAAACAAAACAAAAGAACCCCAAACCAAAAACAAAAACCTCCAACCGATTTCTATCTTGGTAGGTGAGGGTCATAAGTACTGGGCCTGCAATTTTCTAATATCAGCAGTTGCTTTTTGAGTAACCCATTTCACTGAGTACAAAATAAATATCGAAATTGCAAGGATCCCAGTGATAAATGTACTTATTTTAGTCACCAAAAACCTGTACGTGGTAAGAAACCACCAGAACAGATAAAAAAAGGATGTGATTGGCATTTGGTGAATATTCTTTTATCACTCAGCAAATGGCTTGAGGTGACCAAACAAAAATCAGAAATAATTTTTAAATAGTTACCTACCTTTTCAGTTAAGCTTTCTGATCCAAGATTTGTTCACTTTTAAACAAAATGCGAGTTCCTTCAACATTAGAGGATGAAACTTTTTCATCTCTTCCCAATCATCAAAATTTAAAGTTAGATATAACATAGTATCTATCTCAAAATATTATTCAAGGAGAGAAGAGATATACAAGGTTCATACTCATTTAAAAGGAACACTAATTTATCAGGCTTTCTCTCGCAAAGGGGAGCCAGGCACAGAAAGGAAAAGGCAAAATGAGAAGGAAAATAAAACCATGATGACTTTTCAACCTTTCTGCAGGGTGTATAAATTATTTTTGGAGGACAGAATGTCAAAATCCAAAAAGAAAAAATTTCCCCCCACCTTCTCTAGGAGAATTGCATCACCAGGCCACAGCCAACTGAGGCTGGAATATTTTATTAGCAATTCCACAACCCCTTGTACAAATGACATTAGTTCACCCATGGCCCTCATGTCTTTTGTATCTTTCCACATCAAATGATGGTTTCATTTCAAGCCATTTGCTTTGGATGAGGATGATAAAGGGCAGCAATTGAAAAACAACAGCAAAAATCTGAAATGAACACCACAGGCAAGGGGGCAGTTGCAAAGAAAAGAATCACAAACCAAAGCAATAACTTACGGTAGCTACTTTCGCTATCGCTGGCATTAGAAGAAACATGTTCTGCAAGAACAGCACAGCAAATTAAAGAGATACCAAGCATTGGAGAGCAGCCAGAACTTAAAGGAATATCATGCAAGGCTACTAGAAATGTGAGCGAAAGGCAAGTAAGGCCGCAGAGGAGACGCATTAAGAGAATTCAGATAAGATGAAGATGAAAACTTTATTTTCCAGGGAGCTACTGCTTGATTGCGGTGTCTTATTTTTATTAGCCAATAGGAAAGTATGTTTAATTATAAAAAATGAATGCTGTCCATCTAAGCACTTTTCTTTTTATAAACACTTTGACCCATTCATGTAGCTCTGATTTTCCAGATTCTTGTTACAAAGGTCAATGTGTCTCAACTGGATGTTCCTGACTATAATTTCAGGAACTTCTGGTGGGTAAGGACTGGTTTCTTACAGGCTTTTCGTTGCTTTATTTTGCTGTTAGGCATTTTGCAAGAATATCGCATTTCAAATTGCCAGTTGATCCCTCCCTGGAATCCCTTTCATTTCATTTCTATTTAAATATTTCCTAAACTAATTCACAAGATGAAAGGGATTGTTGAAGAACTTTCCTGCTTCAATGAGTATATGGGACACCTCGGAGGAAGAAATGAGTCACTGAAAAGTGTTTTATGAATCAGTTCAATATTTTCTTGTTTTTAAGATTCTTGCTTGGATAGTTCTTAGGTTCTGGAGGAATTAGAACAGGCAGAAGATGAATGGTCTAATACCAAGCACAGGTTCTGGCACAAAGCATGTTTTTAACTCTGGTTGAATGACAAGTATACAGTGATATTTCAAAACTTTTTTTCCACAAAAACACAGTTTAACTAGCATAACAGGGGGATGTACTGATTATGTGCCAGATTTAGGACTTTTATTTCCAAAATAATTTATCGGTACTATTTATTAAGTTATAGAAGATAAATCCATCAATTTATCAACTTCTTTGTATATCAGGCTAACTGAATGAAGAATATGTAACTATTTGATCTGTGAAGATCATTAGCAATAACTTTGGCTTTTTAAAAAGGGACAACTGTTGCAAAATCTTTAGAAAAAAAGAAAAGCACATATAACATTATTCTCTAACAGTTTAAAAAGAAGTGCTTTGAAATGTATTTGCTATTATAGATTCTCACCAGTCAGATGGATTAATTTTCATTTTTTAGCATCATTAAGGTAAAATTGACAAATAAAATTTTCATATATTTTAAAGTATACTATGTGATGATGTGATACACGCATGGATTGTGAAAGGACTTCTATAATTGAGTTAGTTAACGCATCCTGGATGGACTGATTTTAGAGTGTGAAACTAATGAAAATTAAAGCATGGGTTAAATTTACTGAAATCATTTCTTTTTGTGTGGGTGTTTGATGAGAACTGCATTATTAATTTAGGTACACATGTTACAAGTGCAAAGGGGCACTAGGAAAGTAAGTGTGATGAATCAGTGCAAATCTGTCTTGTTACCAAAAAGTCAAAGCACATACTCAACAATGGCTTATCTGCATGAGTGTGACTACCTCAAGCACCTTCATTTGAAGATGACAGTTTTTTTTAATTTGTTTTTGATTATCACTTTTAAAATAATTCAGAATGAAGCTACATTAGAAAAATTTAGAATCATACAGCGGTTTATTTAACAACCAGTCTCTCTTAATGTTAAGATATTGTTTAACAGAATTTTTCTATTTTGCAGGTGAAAAGAAATTAAAAACATGTTCCAGCTAAAGTCTAAATTATGGCTACCAGTACTGTTAACTGGCATATAACTTTACCTAGTGTAATATATTCAATTTTGGAGAGTAAGTAAACGTTCAGATTTAAAAGGCCATCACTCTGGATTTAAAAAGGCATCACATACTTTCGACTCCCCAACAGCAAGAGATGTTCATTTATTAACAATATATTAAAATGCTACCCAACCCCACTGAAAATTTAGAAATTCTCCCTGGTGGTACTTGGTGCTAATTGGATAATGTTGAAATCAACACTCGAATTTCAGTCACCAATTCAAGAAAAATTTCAAGGCATATTCTGTATAGAGACTCAAAGATAAAGTTTTCATCTTTAAGGAGATCAGCAGTTATTCTTGATCAGATTTTGTTTTCTAAATATACATATCTTAAAAAAAATCCAAATTAACAATTTGAAGGATGAAGGGTATCATTACGCAGGGTTATATAACCAGCTCTTGAAAACAAAGTCCAGCTCAATGTTATTTTGTTTCTTAGCAATGAAATGAACAGCTTCTAAAAATATTGCCCATAGCTGTTAAATCAAAACAAACAAAAATGAACATGTGATGCAGCTGCGAAAGACACAAAATGGTTCTTATTTCATTGGTGCCTACACAATGGGGTTAGTGTCAAAGACAGAAAAATCATAGTATATTAAAACACAGAATTATTATTTTTATTAGTGCAATGAGACAGAATAAAGGCATTAATAACTAGAAAAATTTTAGTTTGATATACTTTACTTTCCACTCTAAGCTATAAAATGAAGATCTGGTTATGCAATGCAGTAATAAATCACTGATAGAAAAACATATTAATACATATCTAAAACTTTATCATACAAACGTTTCAAGCAGGATCACTGCAAGTCAGAAAAAAAAATCAGTCAAAGTTAATAGCAAGGAATTATTCATGGAAGATCAAATAGCTTAATATTTACTTTTTGAGAATGCATGTTCCTTTTGACTATAAAGTAGCTCCTTTACTAATAGCAAAGTACAACCCAATTATGGAAATTGGCAAGGTCATTAAATATGTCTATGTGAAAAGCCAGAAGAGAGAGCATAAAATAATTTCTGCTTTCCTGTTCCAGAGCATTGAACTCGCCCTTTCTTTCAACATGGCTTCTTGCTCCCTGGGAGGTACTAGGAGACAGAGCAAGGATGCCACGGCTGGCATCGGGACCATGTTGGTCACATCACACGGCCAGAAAGGGAAGGTGTGAACTGCAGCGGAAGTTACAGTGCCTGAGACACTTTGTTTTTAAATGCTGACATGCAGAACAAAACAGTTGAAAATTACTTGGTAGGAGCATTCACAGCTAGGTAACAAATAAAACTCGTATCTTGTGCATGCTAGGAGTGAAAGGGCCCTCGAGAAAAGGAACAAAAGCCAAACTCAAAAGGAAAGAAAAAGAAAAGAAAAGTTACAGTGACCATTCCTGGGAACTTACTCAGAGTCTTTGTTCCATAACCGTCGTCACCTAATCCGGGGATGTCCTGCATGGAAGTCCCCAGAGAGAGCAATGAGAGAGGGAGAACAGCCACGGAAGAGGAAGGAAGAAGTCAGTGGAGTTGAAATGGATACTACCATGACAGACCGTGTTGCCTGAGCAATCTGGATCCCTCGCTCTCTTCTTAGGAAACAAATTTCACCCCAAACTCCCTGGGCTGAGACTTGAGGATTCATATTGCAACTTGAAAGGTTTAAGCAGAAAAAGATAGAGTCAACAAGAGCCATTTTTACCCACTGTCAATATTGCCACAGCAACGTACCGCTGAGAGTGATGATCCACTCCAAGTTTCACGGCCAATTCTTAGATTGAGCATAAGGTCAATTATCCCAAGATAAGCTCACTGTGAGGGAAAGAGTGAACAAATACTAGTAACCGAAAGAGGGGAATTTGATCACTCCCAGTTAGCTAGCACTCCAAAACAATCCATGTGGCAATGGAATCTAAGATTTCTGTCCAGAAAAGAATTTGTCTCAAGCCCTTGGAGAGCTGCATGATAGAAAAGGTGAACCAGACAGAGTCTTGGTCATTGGTAAAAAAGTGCTGTTTGGAAGCAAAGTCCCCTGCTTCCTCAGGTCCCTTTCCAATGCATTCTGCGGAAAAAAAAAAAAAAAAGAGCTCCATCCAGGGAAGGATCCAGACTGCAGCCAAACACTGGTCACAGTAGTAAGCCCTGACCTGCCTGCCTGCCATGTTTGTTTGCCTAGGTGTGTGGCGTGGGGCAGCCTACATCATGCGTGTTGCCCGTGAAGGATTTTTTTTTTCTCTTGTGTTGCAGGTGACATTCTCTTCGAGAATCTACTTACGTTCAGGATCACTGGTTTCCTGCTCACTCTGCTCCTTGTTCTTGTAGAATGGGAATTTTCGTGAAAAGATGAAGCTCTTTTTACGCTTGTCATTGAATGACTGTGAAGGAGAAAAGGCATGGGGCAAAAACAGGGGACGTCTAATTGTTGTCACACTCATGCTGACAAAACAACTAGTCTGTAAAAGCAGAGAGCTGTCGTGACGCAAGCGGATAGTCTAACGGGGTGTGGGAGGGTCCCTTAGAGCGGGTTTAGTTTCCAGGAGTGTAAATTCCAAATGATGACACTTTGGAAAAATCATCTCCTAATTAAATAAGAGACTGGTTGCGGGTAAATGATGATGGAGGAGACGAGTGTTAAACTGGAAGTAGAAGACCCAGAGTCTCTGTCCAGCTCTGTAACTTGCTAGTTCAACACCTCAGAGAGGCAAGTGAATCTCTCTGAACCTCAGCGTCTTCTTCATCTGCATCGTGAGGATTGCAAGAGCAGCTCTTAGGCTGTGAGACTCATGTAAGGCAGTGTAAACACAAAGTGCTACACAAATGTCATGCTGATCATCATCATCATCATCAGGTAGAAAGGACTCTATTAGAAACACAGGGCACACCAGTGTCTAGATATCTTTTTCAATAACATGAATTTGAGTTACTTTAGCTTGAATTTAATTAAAACCTCACAGAGATGTGTGTGGATTTATGATATATGATAATTATAGTTCTCACACAGATAGATGATAATTATAATATTATATTTTCAATCAAAAGAGATTTTAAAGACAATTGAGCTTCAAGCCTTCCTTTGTAGGCAGGGGGCCAGAGGCACAGAGAGGCTGAGTCCCTTGCCAATAGCACAGAGCTCACGGGTGACAGTCAAGACACCATCAACCAAAACCTATTACAATTGCTGCTAATGAGGTAGTAACCTGATATTCATTCAAGGAAGGGAGATATAATGGCGACTTATCTATATTCTCATATGATAAAAAATAATGGAAGAAGAACTGTCCTTAAAAATGAAAACCACTCCGTTATCTTAAATGAGGTGGAATTTAAAGCAATACAGATAGACATAACAGAATACACGTATCAGAACTTGTTTTTCTCAAGTGAATATCAGATGCTTGCCTGAAAAGACTCCTTAAGAAAATTTCATTTATTCCCATTGTTGCTCTTATGGAAATGCTTTCTGGGGTTCTTATTTGGGAAACATGTTCTCAGTCATTTCACAGGCTATAAGCCATGTACATCTTGGTAATTTTATATTCACATATCATTTAAAAATATGTTCGCCAGCTTATTTGACCAATTTGGCTCTGAGTGTCTCTCTCTCTCTCTCCAAGAAACAAGATTTGTAACTACATAGGTATTAACCTGCCAAAGACTGAAGGTAATTTGACAATGGGTATCTAACATGATTTTAGCAATGGCAGCTGGCAGAAATAAATGCAGAGCCAGCAGGGTGATTACTTGGAGAGAACGGTAATTTTCAGCCCATTGGCTGGAACAGTTATGTGTTCTTATGAATTTGATACTTGACAAAATGTTGTAAATAACTTATTTTCTTTGTATATTCATGCACTCCTATACCAAATATCCATTTTGATAGTTATGTTCATTTAGAAAACATTAAAGTACTAGAATGTTGGTGCTGATATTCAGTAACTCATTACTTTTTTAGTTATTAGGAAATTTCACCAAAGTCAGTTGAGCTTAATTTTATGTACTATTAAGAAGGCTTTAAGGAAACCAATAAATCAAATATCTAATAAATTCTGAAATTAGGGGACACATTTTATACTTCATATTCAAGAACTAGAAAAACATTCTCATGAAAAAAAAAGTATCACTTCAGAATTTATTACTCTACTGACAGCACTTGTGTTCGAAATAGTTTTATCATAATTTGTAATTGAGGGATTGGTATCCAAAGACAAAGCTGGGAACACCCCCCAAATTTCCCCAGTTAAAAAATGGTAAGTTCTTAAAGGAACATTAAATATTCTTGCATCACTCCAGTTTCATGCCACTTTTACATTTCAAGCATATTTACACTTCAGTAACTGAAAATAAAAGAAAAAAATATGTAAGAATTAATGATATGTGATATTGCAAGATATGTTAGACATTTAACTTCAACATTACAGATGACTTGTCATGCAAAAAAAAACCAACAACACACACACACACATTTTCATGCAAATACAAAACAAAGCCAAGACGAGTAAAGCCTGGGGTTAAAATGTAGACATAAATGGACAATGTGGAGGCCTTTGAGGGCCACAGGGTGCTGCATGCAAACCACATTGTTTAAATTGTCTCACAGGGTCAAAGGAAAATGAAAATGTGCTGTTTGTGATTCACTCTTTTATATTTTCAAGGCAAGGACTGTAATGTGTTAACATTTCCGGAGTATGAAAATGTTGTGTATCATGAGTCATCTGATTGGGACATCATAATATTTAGCACCACACTTTTCAAAAGAACAGAAAATGCACAATAATTACTCAAAAATAAAATTATCTGACATATCAGCAGTCTATTGCCCAAAGTCATTTCATACTGGACTTAAAGAAAGGGTAACGGAATCATTTGTTGGTGGTCACATTGCCTTAATTTATGGACACAGAACCAAATCACAACTTCAGTTCACACGCACAGATTTAAAAGTCATATATTAAAGATCTTAGTTAAACATTTCAACTAGAAGAGGTTATATGTAGTTTATAATGCTCTAATCTAGTCTTTTATTTTATTGGACATGTATAATATTTACCATTATATAAGCTTTCTTTCAAGGCTGTTAATTTTTTCTTTTAATTTAGAAAAGGAAAATCTGCTACACGAATGTTAGGTAAGAATAATAAATTAACACTTTTACTATTCATGGAACACATCGTTCTAAAGCAACTGAAGGCTAATCTATAGCTTTATTAATCATACTTGATCAATGCTGTTTATCCCTAAGTTACAGTATCCTAAATTCCAATCCATTGTTTTCATGTCAGAAAGCTTCTTTGAGTAGAGATTTTGAAAATATCAATTACATGCGGCAAGTGAAAAGTTGGCATACCCAAGCATTCCATTGTGGAATTTAACCTGGATTACTGAGTTCTTATGAACAGAAGTGGTAAAAAGACAACAACTAAATTTGCTGAGCAGTTATTATGTGCTATGCTTGGCTCTAACATTTGCTGAGCACTTATGTGTGTCTAAAGGCTCTGCATACGTGAATCTCCACACTCACTTGATAAGGTTGGTACCATCACTGTTCTCACACTACAGATGAGGAAACTAAAGTTTACAAATCTGTTATTTGCCCAGAGACACAGAGTTGGTAAGCAGTGAAGTTAGGATTTGAATTTGCAAATATTCCTGGTTGCAAAAATTGCTGTTCTTAGAGCAAGAAAAGGTTTGGCAACTCAGGCCTGTTTCAAGTTTATATTTAAAATCATTGGCATCTGACTCAAACGATACTGTGATCTGTCTTCTTCCCACGGCTTCACTGCTTGACATTTATTTAAACCATCAGATGCTACTGGCTGTAACATTTTTGTGGGATACCCTGCTACAATTTTTTGAGACCCTTTCGTGTTTTTGAGGGCTTCATTCTATTGTTCTTGTTCTTATGGTAATGTAAAAAAAAATAAAGAAAAGGATTTTAGTGGAATAGATTATGAATAACATTTAAAAAGTAATTGCCCAAGACAAGCAAATCTATAAACAAAGTCAACAGTGGTTGGTTGGGGCTGAGGGAAGCTAGGGGGTGCAGAGAATGGGAAGTGACAGCTAATGGGTATAGTGCTGATTCTAGGAGAGATGAAAATGTTCTAAAATTAGATGGTGGTGATAGTTGCATAACCCTATGAATATACTAAACAACACTGCACTGGACACTTTTAAGTGTGTGAATCATACACCATGTGAATTATATCTCAATAAGGTCTTAAAAAAAAAAAGAACCCCCTTCCTAACCCCCACACTATAGGATGAGAGGATAGCCCGATTTCAATTCTACTTGGTGTAAATATTTTTTATTGTTAATTGAATGAGAGGAAACTTCTCTCTCCAATCTTTGCAATCAATCAGATACACATGCCTCATTTACCTGATTCTGTTGTGTCTCTGTTAAATGAATACCTTTCATGTTGTGACAGACATTAGAACACTCCGAGGGGACAGCAGACTATTACTGTCACTCAGAAGTCTCTAAGTTTTTATGTCAAATGGCACAAAACTGCCCAGCCTGACCCCAGAATGTAATGGCATTGGTGAACTGGTTTAAGATAAAATACACACTTCATGAAGAAAGGAAACAAAACAAAAATTCAAATTGCTCCTTCTCCCACTCAAATTTGACATTCTTAAAAACACATGAGTGAATACTGAGTTTTCATTCAGAAAACTTTAATGAGGGGCATTTTAAGATTTTTCTTTTTCCTGTACTAATTTTTCAAGCTTCAAATGTTCCATAGCCCTAAAAAGTCACCTTCATGACATAAATTTTTTCTGGGTAGATTCAGATTTAAGTGTGTACTGAGCTCAGATACACCTTTCTTTGTGACTTCTTTATCTTATAAAGGCTTCTTTCCTCTTAGTTCATTCTTGTCTCTCCTCTAAAATAATTGTGTTCCCTTTGGAAAGTTGTTATTGTAAGTTCCAGTGACCGCTTTTTATTATACACATCATGTTTTCATACAGAAAAAAGAGAAGTTTCAAACAAGAGAGGTCCAAGAAGTTAATAACGAGACAATGAGGTTGTTAAAGAAAAGACAAGAGTGGGCCTGAGATATGTCTGTTTCTAGAAATGTGTTTAAATGGATGTGTGTATACATAACTGTGTCTATAACAGTGCCCCAGTGTTCTGTTTGCCAGTCTAATGATTTGATGGATCTAGGCACTGAGCATCAGTAGCTGGTAACATCACACACACACAAAGCCAACTGGATGGTACGTGCTCCCTTGTGGGAGAACAAAAAATCTCTACAAAGTAGTTCTGTAAACCTCTACTCTCAAAAGAAAACGAAACCTTCTTTGGCTAAAGGATCTGAGCCTAATCAGACCTCTAAATCTAACTGCCAGCTTACAGAAAAAAAGAGGACAGATAATTCTGCTAAATTATACAACAAAGAAAATGGCATCATCGACTCAATGGACATGAGTTTGAGCAAGTTCCGGGAGATACTGAAGGACAGGGAAGCCTGGTGTGCTGCAGTCCATGGGGCTGCAAAGAGTTACACATGGCTTAGTGACTGAACAACAGCAAGGATGTGAAGCAATTGAAACTCTCATCTAAATTATTAGTGCAAATGCAAAATGGTATGCGTGCCTGCATGCTAAGTTGCTTCACTCATGTCCAACTCTTTGTGATCCTATGGACCGTAGCCCACCAGTCCATGGGATTCTCCAGGCAAGAATACTGGAGTGAGTTTCCATGCCCTCCTCCAGGGGATCGTCCCGACCCTGGGATTGAACCCATGTCTCCTACGTCTCCTGCATTTGCAGGCAGGTTCTTTCACTGGCGCTACCTGGGAAGCCCACAAAATGGAACAGCCACTTTGAAAATAGTTTGGTAGTTTCTTGTCAAGTTTATCATCTAGCTAACCTATGACCTAGAAATTCATCTTTGGATATTTATTCAAGAGAAAAACATGTCCACAAAAAGGTAGGCATTAATATAAGAATGCTCGTAATTCTCCAATGTGAAATGCTAATGTCCATCTACAGATAAATTGATAAACCATGATATATTGATATACACAATATTTTGCTATTGCTACTCAGCAATGAAATGGAATGAAGTACTAATAACAAGCAATAACATGGATGAATCTCAAAAGCACTATGCTGAGTGGTAGAAGGCAGACACAAAAGAGTATGTATGTATGATTCTAAGTTCTAGAACAGGCAAAATCTATGGTGGCAGAAATGAAATTAGTGGTTGAAAAGTGAGGAACTATGTTGTGATCATAATTAGAATCATGTGCATGTGTGCTAACCTGGTCCTGTCGTGTCTGACTCTTTGTGACCCTATGGACTGTAGCCTGCCAGGCTCCTCTGTCCATGGGATTGTCCAGGCAAGAATCCTGGGGTGGGTTGTCATGCCCTCCTCCAGGGGATCTTCCTGATCCAGGGATCGAAACTGCATCTTCTGCGACTCCTACATTGCAGGCAGATTCTACACTGCTGAGCCACTGGGGAAGCCCAATTAGAATCACGACACTGCTTCAAGATATTTCTAGCCTAGGCCACTCTCCTAAATATATACATATATATATACATATATACATATATATATATATACAGGTATTTCTGTTATTGTTTAGCCACTAAGTTGTGTCTGACTCTTTGCAATCCCATGGACTGTAGCCTGCCAGGCTCCTCTGTTTTGGGGATTTCCCAGGCAAGAATACTGGAGGGAGCTGCCAGTTCCTTCTCCAATGAATCTTCCCGACTCTGGGTTCGAACATGAGTCGTCTTCATTGGCAGGCAGATTCTTTATCATTGAGCCACCAGGGAAGCTCATGCATAGGTATGGCTTTGTTTTTGAAGTATAGTTGATTTATCTTCTATATCTTGACTTGGGTGCTGGTTATAGAAACCTTTTCCCCTTTGCCCATCTCACAAACACTGACACATCTTTAAGATCATGTGCTCAGATGTTCTATCCAAGCCTGTCACAGTGCATCTACTCATTTTTACATAGTTCTCTCCTACCACATTATCTCAGAGCATCACTTTCTGCATCACTTTCATTTCTGTATCTAGGATCTAGAGCACGTAAGTACTCAATAAATATTCATCAAATGAATGCATGAACTAAAGTATGGAGGGATGATTCCCTTTGGGAATATGGGAAGAAACTTTTGGCAAAAGAAGGAAGGGAAGGAATAAAAACCATCTGGAGAACAGAGGTAGAAGTGATGAAAGAATAAGAACCATAAACCATAGCCAAATGAGTAATGTTTGGTTTTTTAATTGCATTTCTTGGCAGTTGTCTCTAAGAATTTGTTTTTCTCATATATTTTATCTCATAATTCTATGCTCACTGATCTGATTTAGTTGCTGTATATTAGTAGTAATTAAAATGTGCTGGCTCAGCTATTTGCTTGCATGTATTTTTGCACAGTATCATATTTTCAGGTCTATGATTCATAACTAAAAAATGTTAAAGTTCAGAGATTTTAGTGACATTCATAACTTCAATAAAATTTATCATTTTTCTTTTCTAACTTTTTCCTAAATTTATTTCTTTACCTAACTAATAGGTTAACTTGTTAAAAAATACTTTTTTAACTAACAAATGGAGCACATCTCTTTTAGAGAAAATTTGAAAGGAATAGAGGGGGAAACTTACTTTTCATCCTATTCCGAGAAACAAGTCATCTTTAGTATTATTGTTTTCTGTTTTTGAAAAAGAATTCTGTTTAAATTTACTTGTATTATTTTGTCTATAGAATTTGAAATCCTGATTTGCTTTTATTTACCATTATAACACACAGTAAGGTGTTATAGGGAAGTGCTCTAGAATTTAGCTATATGACATTAGGAAAGTTAATCTCTGTGCCTCCGTTGTGAATATTTAAATGTAACAATGTATAAAAGGCTATTATCATAATGATGCTTAGTAAAACTCAGTAAGTAGGAGCCAATTATTTTAATGGTGACAGAACCACTTTCCCATATCTTAGAGAGCATTTGGAAGCATTAGCTTTAATGAATGCTAAAAATGGAATTAACGTAGAAATCTACAACAAAAAACTTAGAAAGTCCCCAAATATGTGGACATTAGAAAAAACCAAAACACTATCCTAACTAACCAATGGGTCGAAGAAGAAATTTTAAGGAAACTAGAAAATAGTTTTAGATGAATGAGAAATAAAGTCACAGATACCAAAACTTATGGCAGCTAAAGTAATACTTAGAGGAAAACTTAAAGCTATATATAATGTTAAAAAAGATTTCAAATCAAAAGTCCAGCCTTCCACCTTAAGACACTGGAAGAAGGAAGACCAAAGTAAGCTAAAGCAAACATAAAAAGGCAATAATACAGATTAGAGCAGAAATGAATGAACTATAAAGAATAGAAAAACAACAGAGAGAAATTAACAAAATAAAAAGTTCTTTGAAAAGATGAACAACATTGATAAATGTCAGACTGGCCAAGAAACAAAGAGAGAAGATTCATTACTAAAATTAGGAATAAAGGAGCTATCATTACTGACTCTACAGAAATAAAAAGAAATACTATGATCAGCTGTATATCAATAAATTAGACAATTTAGATGAAATGGACAAATTCCTAGAAAGACACAAATTACTAAAACTGACTCAAGAAGAAAAAGAACTCTGAACAGACTTATAACAGTCAGTTCAGTCGCTCAGTCGTGTCTGACTCTTTGCGACCCAATGGACTGCAGCACGCCAGGCCTCCTTGTCCATCACCAACTCTCAGAGCTTACTCAAACTCATGTCCATTGAGTTGGTGATGCCATCCAACCATCTCATCCTCTCTTGTCCCCTTCTCCTCCTGCTTTCAATCTTTCCCAGCATCAGGGTCTTTTCCAATGAGTCAGTTATCCTCATCAGGTGGCCAAAATATTGGAGTTCCAGCTTCAGCATCAGTCCTTCCAATGAATATTCAGGACAGATTTCCTTTAGGGTGGATTGGTTGGATCTCCTTGCAGTCTAAGGGACTCCAAGTGACCCTCAAGAGTCTTCTCCAACAACACAATTCAAAAGCATCAATTCTTCGGTGCTCAGCTTTCTTTATAGTCCAACTCTCACATCCATAAATAACTGAAATAATCATAGTTTTGACTAGATGGACCTTTGTTGGCAAGGTAATGTCTCTGTTTTTTAACATGCTGTCTAGGTCGGTCATAGCTTTTATTCCAAGGAGTAATTGTCTTTTAATTTCATGGCTGCAGTCACCATCTGCAGTGATTTTGGAGCCCCCAAAGATAAAGTCTCTCACTGTTTGCATTGTTTTCCTATCTATTTGCCATGAAGTGATGGAACCGGATGCCATGATCTTAGTTTTCTGAATGTTGAGCTTTAAGCCAACTTTTTCACTCTTCCTATTCACTTTCATCAAGAAGCTCTTTAGTTCTTCCTGTTTTCTGCCATAAGGGTGGTGTCATCTGCGTATCTGAGGTTATTGATATTTCTGCCAGCAATCTTGATTCCACCTTGTGCTTCATCCAGCCCGGCATTTCTCATGATGTACTCTGCATATGTTAAATAAGCAGGGTGACCGATACAGCTTTGATGTACTCCTTTCCCGATTTGGAACCAGTCTGTTGGTCCATGCCCAGTTCTAACTGTTGCTTCTTGACCTGCATACAGATTTCTCAGGAGGCAGGTCCGGTAATCTGGTAGTCTCATCTCTTTAAGAATTTTCCATAGTTTTTTGTGATCCAAACAGTCAAAGGCTTTGGTGTAGTCAATAAAGCAGAAGTAGATGTTTTACTGGACCTCTCTTGCTTTTTTGATGATCCAACGGATGTCAAAGAGATTAAATTAGTAATTTGAAAAATTATGCAGAAGGAAAAGCCCAAACATAGGTGACCTACTGTTGAATTTTACTAAACATTTAAAAAATAATAAATATCAATTTTTCACAGACTCTTCCAAAAGACAGAACTCATTCTATGTGGCCACCACTACCAGACATCAAAATTAGAAAATATATCACAGTAAGTGAAAACTATAAAGTAATACATCTTATAAGCATAGTAACAACTTATTATTTTATCAAATGGATTTACCAGGGGATTTCTTGGCTTTCCTGGTGGCTCAGATGGTAAAGAATCTGCCTGCAATGCGGGAGACCTGGGTTTGAACACTGAGTTGGGAAGATCCCCTGGAGAAGGAAATAGCAATCCACTCCAGCATTCTTTCCTGGAGAATTCTATGGACAGAGGAGCCTAGCGGGCTATAATATAATAGTCCATGGGGTCACGAAGAGTCGGACATGACTGAGTAACTGCTACACTCTCTCCCTGGTGGCTCAGTGATAAAGAATCCACCTGCCAGTGTAGGGGACACGGGTTCGACCCCTGGTCAGGGAAGATCCCAGATGCCTCAGAGCAACTAAGCTCATGTGTCAACTACTGAGTCTGTGCTCTAGAGCCTGGGAGCTGCAACAACTGATGCCCGGGCACCCTAGAGCATGTGCTCCACAACAGGAGAAGCCAAAGCAACGAGAAGCTTTCACAACGCGACGAAGAGCAGCCCCCACTCACTGTAACTGGAGAAAGCCTGTGCAGCAGCGAAGACCCAGCACAGCCAAAAATAAATGAACTTTTTTTTAAACAAAAAGGATTTACCACACTTGACTTAAACATTCCTATATCATTGGACACTTTTGTAGTTTTCCATTTTTAAGTACTCTGTGTTGCAATGAACATAACCTTTTTTGTACTTTAAATTATTTCCTTGGGATAGATTTCTAGAAGTTGAATTATCTGAGCTAAAAATTATGAATAGTTAAAAAATTTTGACACATTGCCAAACTGCTTTCAGAATGATTTGTACTAACTGACATCTCCTCTAGCAACCATTTATTCTTAATTTATAATTGGTTCCAATGATGTGTCCTGTCTGCCTTTTGCCTCCCTTCTAACCACCCCTTACACACTCCTAATTACCCCATTGCAATATAAGGCTTCCATGAAAAACTTACATTAAGTCTGTTAGCAAAGGGCAAGATTTATTTAATTATGTGTAAAGTGAACATTTATACATCCTACAACTGGGAAATTAAGTCCTGGCTTTTTATTATCAAACTCTCTGCTTGAAGAGTAACATTTCTTTTTTTTTTTTAAGAGTAACATTTCTAAGAGAAATTATTTGTCGTAAATTAAATTAAAATCTGAAGCTATGAGACAATACAAATTACTATAAAAAATGTACAACTCAGGGCATCATACCCAGAGACATACTGAAATAACTGGTCAAACTATTATTCCTGACTAGTTCATAATACTCAGGAATAACACTACTCTAATCAAATGAAAAAGAAGACTTTAATCTATTATTATAGACGTGTGTGTGCTAAGTTGCTTCAGTCGTGTCTGACTCTTTGCAACCCTATGGATTGTAGCCTGCCAGGCTCCTCTGACCATGGGATTTCCCAGGCAAGAATACTAGAGTGGGTTGCCATGCCCTCCTCCAGGGGATCTTCTCGACCCAGGGATCCAAGCCGCATCTCTTACGTCTCCTGCATCAGCAGTTGGTTCTTTACCATTAGTGCCGCCTGGGAAGCCCCAGTATTCTCTCAATCAGGGGCCTCCAACCCCAGGCTGAAGACTATGCCGCTCCCCATTGCTTGCATTACATGCCGCACCCCATTGATTGCATTACTGTCTGAATTGGCCCCCCACTACCCCAGCCCCTGGAAAAATTGTCTTACACAAAAGCTGTCCTTGGTGCCAAAAAGGTTGGTGACCATCGCTCTAAATGACCTGAAGACTCCTTCAAACGTGCTCCAAATTTTTTTTTTTTTTTTTGCGAGGCTGGGATAGGGAGGTTATCATTCAGAATATAGGACTCTGGTGCTAGGTTTAGTATGAATCTACTTGCTAAGATTAAAAATATTCCAGCAGGGATAAGCATATGACCTCAAAATGGAAGAATCAAAGTATCAGAGAATCAAACATCAGAGATGGTGCTGTTGTACTGAGATGTCTACTACAAGTAAGGTTCTTCCACAGTCTGTCCCGTCTTGCAAACTGAAAACTTTCCATGGTCACTGGGCCATAGCTACAGTTGTTGGAAAAAATAAAAATGGCTTTCTTCAAGTTCATTGTATTAATAGCTGATGGAACCTTCATGTTGCTGTCAGCTAGGAGGTCACTCATTTAGTTATTTACTCACTTTGTTTATTAATAAATTTCTAATTTTCAGTATTCACTTTACTCATTAATAAATTTATTTACTGAATGGCTAGGTCCTTCTATGTGCCAAGCCCTCTGATGAGTCCTTAGCAATTTGGTCTTCATTTAAATAGCTATTGGGAGGCTTCCCAGGTGGCACAGTGGTAAAGAACCTGCCTGCCAATGCAGGAGATGAAGGTTCGATCCCTCTGTTTGGAAGATCCCCTGGAGGAGGAAATGGCAACCCACTCCAGTATTATTGACTGGAAAAATCCCATGAACAAAGAGCCTGGTAGGCTACAGTCCATGGGGTCACAAAAAGTCAGACACAATTGAGCATACACGCACAGTAACTAGATATTCATATTTGTGACTAGTGTGAGAGAAGATAGCATTCAGTAACACATTCTGACAATGTGTCATTTTCTTTGTCAATTTGTGCACCATTTTGTGTGATAGACTCCATAGAAAATTGCCAAGCTATGTGATTCCAATTAGTTGCTTCATAATTCTAGAATAGTCCAGCATTTCATCACAAAATACTAACAGCTTTTGCAACAACCCATAGGATCTGAAACCAAAACAAAACTAAGCAAAAAAAAAAACAAAACCCTAAAACTTTCATTCCCAACTTTATTCACTTTCAAGATAGTCTCATCAATGGGATACACTGGAACGTGCTCCAAATGATTTTTAAATTTAAAATGTGTTAGAAAAATGGAGATCAGAATAGTTGAATGGATCAGATGTTGATCACACTGCTAATTTCTTGATTCTATGTTATTTTCTTTTATTTTTGCCATTTCTTTTCTCTCTCCTTCCTTCCCTCCTTCTCGTCCTATCCTTTGATTGCTACTTGCTATAATTCTACAGTCAGAAAATGAAGATCATGGCATCTGGTCCCATCATTTCATGGCAAATAGAGGGAGAAACTATGGAAACAGTGAGAGACTTTATTTTTTGGGCTCCAAAATCACTGCAGATGGTGACTGCAGCCATGAAATTAAAAGATACTTGCTCCTTGGAAGAAAAGTTATGACCAACCTAGTCAGCATGTTAAAAAGCAGAGACATTACTTTGCCTACAAAGGTTCATACAGTCAAAGCTATGGTTTTTCCAGTAGTCATGTATGGATGTGAGAGCTGGACAATGAAAAAGGCTGAGTGCCAAAGAATGGATGCCTTTGAACTGTGGTGCTGAGGAAGATTATTTAGAGTCCCTTGGACAGCAAGGAGATCAAACCAGTCAATCCTAAAGGAAATCAACTCATGAATATTCACTGGAAGGATTGATGCTGAAGCTGAAGCTCCAATACTTTGGGCACCTGATGTGAAGAGCCAATTCACTGGAAAAGACCCTGATGCTGGGAAAGACTGAAGGTAGGAGGAGAAGGGGATGACAGAGGATGAGATGGTTGGATGGCATCCTCAACTCACTGGACATGAGTTTGAGCAAACTCTGGGAGATGGTGAAGGACAGGGAGGCCTGGTGTGCTGCGACATGGGGTCGCAAAGAGTCGGACATAACTGAGCGATGGAACAGCAACAGCAACTCAAAAGTCAAAGCCTGGAGGGCTAAGCCTACAAGATGCTGCTGTCAGCATATAACTGGCCACAAGCAAGCACCAGCAGGAGAAGCTCTGGGAGTCACAGAGTGGGGGTCCAGCAGCTGACCCATTTGTACAGGAAGAATGCCCTTCAGGAGCTAGGGAAGCCAGCACACGTCCACCGGGAGCTGAGGGTCAGCCTGAGGGGCAGGAGACCTAAGTTTCCAGGGTGACTGGCTGAGTCACCTCACATCTCTGGGCCTGTTTCTCCATCTGTAGAACAAGGTGCTCAGACCAGCTGGTTGCTGAGGTTTCTTTCACCTCCGTCATTCACAGAATTTGAAACCTCGTTCACGGTCAAGTTTAAAAAAATTCCCTTTTTCTTCTTTCTATTTTAGCATTCTCTAAATATATTGATAATTGAGAGGGTTCTTTTATCCCTATGAGCTTTTTTTGTTGTTCTCTAAAATCTGGAGTTTGACAAAATAGCTGATAACATCCTCACCTGAAGGAAATCTCGTCTTAATTATCCTTAATGAACTTTACTTGAGCACCCACAAGGTTGTTAGGCTTATTCTCTGACTACTATATTCCTCTCCCTCCTCATCACCCAGATTCATCCAGTTTGGAATTTGAGTTCTCTAACTGACTTACTGAGGTTAGTTTTATGTTTCATCTTCAGCCTAACTCTGGAAGGATGAGGATATAGTCTTAAAGTTTTCTTTTGCACTTCCCACAGAGCCCCAGAGCAATGCCTGGAACAAAATCAGTAACAGAGACTTGCTATCATAATGGCATTTTCCTCTCTGATATTTGTTAAATGCATACATACAGGGGAGGTACTTTTCTAAGTGCTTTACATGGACTAAACATTCAAAGTGCTTTCCACATATCGTCCACCCCTACTTAGTGGCTACACATTGTGTCTACACTTAACATATAAGGAAACTGAGGTAGAGAGCGGTTGATCACTTGCTCAGCGTTTACACAGCTGTGAGTCATGAGCCAGGTTTCATATGCGTTGAGCCCTTAACCACTATGCACCCTGCCTGTTATTGCAGTGACTGCTTGCCAAGATTCCAAGTATGCATTATACCCTGCTTTCAGCTTAGTGGCACTTAAGCCATTTCTGAGAACTTCTGCAGGCAGCCTACTTTCTTTTTTTTTTTTTAGGCAGCCTACTTTCTGTGGAGTTTTACACTTTATTTCTCAAACATAATCTCTGTTTCTTTATTCTTTTCAAATGGTTCACGCAATGAGGTTTCTGTAATGCGTCCTTTGGGGTCAATGACAGCACTAAATGTCTTCTATTATTACGAAGTAATAGGCTTGCTTGCAGGGAGGATGCCATTCCTCAATTTCATCTCCTCATTCCCAGGAATGCCAGTTCTTCTGCAACTTCCTCAAGGGCTCCTCTCCTTTTTGGTAATCCCCTCAGGCCAGTCTTCACTGGCTGATTCTACATACCTACCCTGAAGGTGATGTGATGTCATGAGGCCCGCAGAGAAGCTGTAAGCTGTTACCCTTACCTGTGTGAGAAGACCCTCACTCAAATCACTGTATTGATTTATACCAACAGAAAGTAACAGCCCTTGTTTTTAATGCTAAGCACTTCTGAAGTTATTCATCTTTCATGGACCTTTCCTGAGAGAAGGCTTTCCTAACTACTCCAGGTCTCTTTATTTTAGGCAGTTACATCTGCTTATTCCTGCACCAAATACAGGCTGGGCACATGTATACACCAGCTTCTGAGGGAGGAACTGGAGCTGCAATAAATGCTCAAGGACCTCACCATTCAGGGACACGGAGAGATTCATAACTTACAGCACAATGTGACAGTGTGCGCAGGGTACCAGAGAGGCATCCGGAAGGCAGACTGGCTCTGCTGCGGAAGGCAGACTGGCTCTGCTGCGGAAGACAGCAAGAAGTGAACTGTGAACTAGATGCTGAAGAACAGATCATCATTCACCGCGCGGAACAGAAAGGGTGGGGAGGTTACTCCTCCAGCGAAAGGAGTGAGGCAGAGTCTGGACTGTCCTCCGGTAAGCTCAAGGTGTGCGTGCTCAGTCTTTTCTGACTCTGCACCCCATGGGCTGTAGCCCACCAGGCTTCTCTGTCCATGGGATTCTCCAGGCAAGAGTACTGGAGTGGGTTGCCATGCCCTCCTCCAGGGGATCTTCCTGACCCAGTGATGGAACCTGGGTCTCCTGCACTGCAGGCGGATTCTTTTACCGCTGAGCCACCCGGGGAAGCCCCTAACTCAAGCTGTGTCTTTCTCCAAACAAACTCATTGATAATAATAATAGCAACCGAAATTTATTGAGCTTTTCCTCTGTGCCTTTGTCAGTATACATCCTGTCAAACATTTTGTACTAATTATCTCACTGAATCCTCCCCACAATTCCATCACACACACACCACTCACACACCCCTCTGTACTCTTACACATATACAAACGGGAAAACGGAGGCTTAGAGAGGTGACATCATTTGCCTAGCTGATAAGTGACGGAACTGGATTCAAATCCAGTTCTCTGACTCCAGAGCCAAAATGTCACTACTACTTTGTTTCCTGTTTGTACTTTTCCAGGGCTGAGGACACAGTGATTGCCCAAGCAGTGCTGACTGAGGGGAGACTTGGTTGACAGCTAGTTGACCATGGCCGGGGGCTGCATCCTGTGTCCTACTGCAGGTAGGAAGGGAGGGACCAATGACTGCATTTCAATCTGGTTTCTTTCACAATCTTGTTTATTGTTTGGAGGCATATGACGCTACAGGGCGAGGTCAGCACAGGTAGAGACTCCTGGGTATTTGTGCAGTGAGGAATGTGCATGGGGAAGAGGTAAGAGCCCAGCGCTGGTGTCAGACGGGCTCAGACACACCCTGTCTCTGCTGGACACATTTTGTTTTCAAGAGTCTTCCTTGCTAACACGTTTGATCCACCTCACCGGCTGGGTGATCTTGCAGCAAGTTGTTGAAACTTTCTAAGATTTATTTAGCTTCCCTGGTGGCTCAGTTGGTAAAGAATCTGCCTGCAATGCAGGAGACATGGGCTCAATCCTGTGATCAAGAAGATCCCTTGGAGGAAGAAATGGCAACCCACTTCAGTATTCTTGCCTGGAGAATCCCATGGACAGAGGAGCCTGGCGGGCCACAGTCCATGGGGTCACAAGAGTCAGACATGACTTAGTGATTAGTCCACCATCAAGATTTATTTTCCTTATCTGTACCATGCCTCCTTCCCACCACCATCATTATCATCATCACCGATGGTAACACATGAGGCTCAGAGAGGTAACTTGCTTTGCTTGTGGGGTTTACTGTCTAGTGGCAGACTATAGGCAAGTATTCAGGATACACTTGCTATGAAAACTCCAAGGGAGACTCCTGGCTCCTGGTCCTCTTGTCCAAGGAGCTTAGGAAAGTCACTTTTCCTCTCTGAGGAGCAGTGTCCTCTTCTGTCAGTCAGGGAGATAAATAAGATGATCTTGAAGGTCCTTTATGCCGTGATGATTTTTCCTCTTCTTCCTCTTGCCTGTTCCCTCCTTTTCTTCCCTCCATCA
The DNA here is from genome assembly GCF_019320065.1 of Cervus canadensis. Lineage (NCBI taxonomy): Eukaryota > Metazoa > Chordata > Mammalia > Artiodactyla > Cervidae > Cervus > Cervus canadensis. The sequence continues at coordinate 6,148,160 of NC_057414.1, read as the reverse complement.
ACCATGAGAAGTACTCAGCTTCATACCCTCTTGGATGATGACTGAGCTTCAGGAACTGATGGTTTGTTCTTTGTCTTTCACAATATGTTTTCACCTCCAGACCCGGAGCACGAGATCACGTGAAGCACTCCTGTGTCAGAAGCGATTGCGGGCAAACCATCAGTACAATAATAAAATCTTTGTAAAGCTGTGCCTGATTGAATAATTCTCACTTCATGCTTGAATGAAAGGAGGGGTAACTCATCAATGGAGGCAGATCTATTACAGTGGAGGCTGCAGGATGCTCGGTCTGTAGCCCCAATTTTTAGCAGGGCGAGTCACAGGGAATCTGGCCCTGTGGCGGGAGAGTGGAAAGGTGGTTTGTGTCTTAGGAGTTTTTGTGTAGCCCTCACTGCACTTTCCATCTTCACATTTCCTTTACGGTGCATTTCATATGCTATATGCTAGCAGAACATGTTTTCTGACACGTGGAGCTCATCAGAGAAGCAGATTGTGGCTCTAATGTGAGATGTGAGTGGCCTAAGGGTTTCTCAATGGTTCATTATTTGGGAAGAGAAAAAAATCGAACACTGCTTGCTAACCTTTGAATAGCAGCTGATAAAAGTACAGATTTTTTCACTTGGCGAGGATTTGAATTCCTCTCAGGTTTTAGAGGGCAGAGATTAAAACCATGAAAACATATAAACACACCTCAAGGGAATAAAACACTTTCAAACCCTCAGCATTTCCTTTTAAGAATAATCTCTTCCTGTCTCTCTCCCTCCCTCTCCTTCTCTCTCTCTCATACACACACAGACCCCTTTCCTATTCATGTTCATGTCACAGCCCAGCAGGTTCACTGTTATTTCTGTACTAGACACCAGGGATCTCTGAGTGAGTCTGTCACTATAACTGATTGTCACTTTAAAGCCAATGGAATGTTTCTTGAGTGTGGGGAGGAATTTTTTCCCTAAATATCCACCAGAAACTTTGCCATCATCTTTAATCCCTTCCTTGTGGATTTCTGTCATATTTTTCTCCATCCCCCCTGCGACTGTCCTGGTTCAAGTGGAGGCATCTTTGCACCTTGTCTGGACACACGGTTCATGGAATGGGTGTGCTTCGCTTGTGAGAAAATACACATTCATCACTTAGCACAGTGACTGGGAAACAGCATCTAATAAACAACATTACTAGACTTTATTCATTCTCAACCCTCATTTCAGAGGCCGAAGAGTGCATATCCTAGTAGAAGATGCTACATTTGACAGCAATATCCCTTACTGAAGGTTCCGAAGGAGTGGCATGCTAACGCCCCCAGCACGGGCTGCTATAGTGGTAAATGCAAGCAGGCATACATGGGCCTGGGACTTCCCAGGTGGCGCTAGTGGTACAGAACCCACCTGCCAATGCAGGAGACGCAAGAGATGTGGGTTTGACCCCTGGGTCAAGAAGATCCCCTGGGGGAGGGCATGGCAACCCACTCCAGTGTTCTTGCCTGGAGAATTCCCATGGACAGAGGAGCCTGGCAGGCTGCGGTCCATAAGGTCGCAGAGTTGGACACGACTGAAGTGACTTAGCACGCATATACGCATATATAGCCGCATATATAGCCATGGTGAGTGCTCAACAAATAATTACTTTTATACCACAAGCTCTTACTGTTTTTGCCAAACGTTATATTCAAGGTTCCAATGGCAAAAGTGCCTGGTGCAAACTAGGAAACTGCACTCCCCACCCCCCACCCCCACCCCCAGGGAAGAGGAATTGCAAACACTGTCTCAGGCTGGCTCCCGCTGAACCATATGTGGGATGAGCTTCACCGCCCACCCCCCCACCCCTGATGTGTGTCCCTTCAGAACCAGTGTGGCTGTAACCAATCCTGGGAACACAAAATAAGGAGCTCACACTTTACCCAAATCGTGAGCACACTGTTATAACTGCTGGATGGAGTTATTTACAGCAAGCGAAGCCGCTGGGGAGACTGGAGAAGGCTCCAGGGCACCATTTCAGCTGGGATTCTATGGAGAAGGAGATTATCAGGTGGAGAAACAGCAAAACTCCGTTTGGGCGGATGCCCAACAGGGGGCGCAAGGACGCCGCTCCTCTCACCCTTGCTCAGTTCTGTAGGACTGAGGAATTACGGTAACAAGTTTTGTGGGCAGAGTGGAGGTTTTGAGGAGAGAGTGGAACTCAGTGAAATGGCAGGAAAGACAGAGAGCTCGCCTGCCCCGGGTGCCTCTCAGTTACACGTGATAACTTCTGAAGGCTTACTTCTACTGAAGAAATAATTGAGCACGAAATGCACAGTACACATTTTTCTGCAGAAATCACATATAGAGTCAAGAAACCACTCCTTTGTCATTTAATCAACCACTTCAAGTATTTGGAATTTTGCGGCTGACAGGGAAGTCACAAAATCTACCCATCAAAGTCTTAGGCACTTTCATCACTATTAAATGAAAAGGAAACAAAACAAAACAAAACGCTTGTTCCCTGGTTTTCTCAGCCCACAGCTGAATAAAAATAGCACAGTTCAACTCGGATGGGGGCTGGGCAGAGGTGCTGCCCCGGGAACACATGCAGATGGTGCTGGGAGTACGGCTGACTGTCGCAGAGTGGGGCAGGCAAGAAGAACCATAAGGTTTGGATACAACCACAGAAGGCACCTGTAGTATGATGAATGAGGTCTGTAATTACTCATTCGACAACTCCCAAGGGGTCAGAGCGAGAAGTTGGGACCTCCGCAGTGGTTTTTTTTTTCAGTAATTATAGTGGTGAGAGAATTGAGTCTCCACCTATGGTACCCAGCACTACAACCCAAACCTCCATGGAATCTTTACGTTGTGGGTGAAGATTTAAGAGTACTGAGATATTATCAATCATCTTTATGCTGTGATTTTGAACTTTGTTGCTGTAATATATATGAATTCTAAATAAATAAGACATTTAATTTGTAAATTTATTTTACCTATAGATGACAAGAGCTATAAGCGTAAGATATTTGCACTTAATTTTATGCTTACATAGATTTAGGGAACATCATCATGAAGGCTTTAGTCAATACTTCAGGGTTGGGCAGGACAAGAGGGATTATTTTATTTAAAAAAGGCACCTAAGGGTAGGTTTCACCTCATAGGATTTTGGGGAAGTTTTAATGAGAAAAATTCTTATAATCTATTTTGCAAAATTTCTTGGCTTATAAATAACCTTCAGCAAATGCTCGTCATACAGTTACCACATTTCAGAAATACTGATCAAGTCAAATCCTTTATTTACCAAATGTGAACTTTGCCTGTTACTGAGAAGGTGGAAAACACTGAAATTCAGCCTGCTCTTGAGGATCAGCTGGGGGGAAAACTCCCTACCTTTCACAGAGCAATGTCGCATTGAGTAGCAATCATAAAGTCATGTACTCATTTTCTGACTGTAATCTGGGCTTGTGTCCCAGCATGCCACCTCCACAACGGCCTGTGGGCATGGGAGGTGTTCACAGAACACTGTCTCCACAAACGAGGAGTGACAGGCGCTATCATTCACATCGGACACGTGCTCCACATTCATCAAGGTGTTAATTCTTCGTGACAGGTGAGTACAAGACAATTACAGAGAGAAATGGTGGCTTCTCGGGGCCTTCCAAGAACAACCATTCACATCAAAAATGCCCGAACACTAGTTTCAACAAGTGGTAACAAAATCTTTACAAATATTCATGAAGTTGTCAAAACATGAAAGGCAAACAGCACTCTGCAAGCTTTTTGCTTCTTTTCAAGTGAGGTAGGCTCTAACTCAGACTGACAAGTGCTTGCAATAAATATGAGAAAGCTCTCACCTGGTAGCTGGGTCAGCCAAATTGCCCAGAACTCTGTAAATGAATGGTAACTGTTTGCTTTATGTCTTATCACTACTAGCAAATAGAGGGTGCTTCCCTGAGCTTCCCCATGGGTACCTATGTATACCAAACACCTTCGCTTCATGGAAAGAGGAACTTTTCTCCCTTTACTCTTTTTTTGGTCAGTTAATATTTAATTTTAATAATACTTGTTATTCTTGAATAGTTAGCAGTGCACAAAGTGAATGTCTACACACAGTGTGAACACATGCTTTACTCTTAATGGACCCCAAGTGCACAGAATTTGATAGATCATAATCCTCGGCCATGATATGCTTTTCATTGTTTCATACCGTCATGGTAAGTGGGAGATTCATGGCGCTTATTACATTATGATAGATAATAAGTGGGCTACACATAGATTTTTTTTTTGAAAACTATAATTTTGATTTGAATTAATAGCCTCCATACTCCGTCTCTTTTGGTTTATCTGACATCTTAATGAAGCAAGTTTATTAGATCCCCTCTGACTAAGCCCATTTTACAGAGAACTATATATTTTCAAGGAAACCCCAGTCCTTCCCAGACCATTTGATGTTTGCCAAGAGCAAACAAAGGCTCATGCATCTTTGTTTCCTCCAAACTCTAGCACAGTGCTGAATATGAAAGACACCTTGTAAACCTTTTCTAAATAACTGAAATGATCTTCATGTGCCTCCAAAGGATAGCACTTGGCTGTGTGACTATGGACAGGGCACTTAATCCTGTCTCCTTATCTATGACATGAAAAACATATCAAAGATTCTGCAAATATGAACATTTACTACTAGTATCCATGAAGAGGGCTTACCTGGTGGCTCAGACGGTAAAGAATCCGCTTGTAATACTGGAGATCTGGGTTTGATCCCCGGATTGGGAAGATCTCCTGGAGAAGGGAATGGCAACCCACTCCAGTATTCTTGCCTGAGAAATCCCATGGAGGAACCTGGCAGGCTACAGTCCATGGGGTCGCAAAGAGTTAGACATGACTGAGTGACTAACACTTTCACTTTCATCCATAAATAATTTATTAAAAAAAAAAACACTCAAATGCATTTATTATTTGGGCAAAAGGGATGACAAAACATTTATATAACATGATTCAGTGTAAAAAATATCAATTTAGTTTTCTTCTCTTTCATTTATCCTCTGTTGCTACAGCTGTTAATTATGATTTATTTTCAGGACTATATACGGATATTAATTTGTACATATGGAAAGTAGAACTTTCATAGTAGAATTAAGTGAAGAAAGAGTTTTTTTTGTACTGTTTTTATTTATTTTCTTACCTTGAGAAGGCAATATTTTTATAAGAGAAAATAATAAAGTCATCATCATAACAAATGCCTCCAGGATAAAAGTCTAGACCTAAGGAATATATTTGTTAATTATTTGTGTGAAGGTGCATGTGTATGCTCAGTCATGTCTGACTCTTTGTGACCCCATGGACTGTAGCATACCAGGCTCCTCTGTTCATGGGATTTTCCAAGAAAGTATATTGGAGTGGGTTGCCATTTCCTCCTCCACAGGATCTTCTCAAACCAGAGATCGATTCTTTGTCTCCTGCATTGGCAGGCGTTTTCCTTATCACTGCACCACCCGGGAAGACCTGTAATTATTTGGTACATGGAAAAAAATGCTTCATGAAGGATTTCTTAATCCCAGAGGAGCAGATTTATTACAACACCTTTCTGCCTTTATCCTGGCAATCAGTTCTAAAATTGGTTTCATTTTTTTTTTTCAAAAAAAGTTTTAGTGACAGTTTTATTGAATCTACCCTGGGTTGGTTTTCAGTTCAATTCAGTGGTTATTTCGGTATCATGCATAAACTGCTGATTTCTAACGGCCACAGTAGCAGTTGCTTAGTGCCAGAGATTTGTGTTAGAAGGAAGGCAACCATCTTGAGGTAGAGTGTTAGATATTGGCTTGAAGCTGGGCCTAAAAGCATATACACGATTTAAATTTCTAGCCTGCATTCTCCCACGTTCATGCTCCCTCCGACTGTCATCCTCGTGGGCACAGTTACTTTGCGTGATTTGCCTTTACCCTTTTCTCTACCAATCAGTAACTCATTTGGGATCCTCCACATGTTCACAGATGACATTTTCAACTTTCTCTGCTAACCACTGTTGCCACCTGTGACCTTCTCTCAGTGTGAGGCCTCTGTGACCTGAGTCCTTCCAGCAACCTCCCCCAAGGTGCCCCGTGATTCTACTCTCTCCTCCCAGGTACCCGCCACTCAGCAATGAGTCAATATCTTTATTCACAAACAAATCCTGTCACTATTCTGTCCAAATAGCCTTAAAGGGTGTCCCAGAGCCTGAAGAACAGCCTCCTTGAAATTTTTAAAGGAATACCCTCTAATCTGGGGCTCCAACTACATTTCCAATCTTACACCCCCACTGCTCCCCTGTCTGTAGTCTATGATCCAATCAAATATAGAGTACTTGTTGGTTGTCACATATCCTTCACTATTTTACTTTTGCTTCTACTATTTTGTAGAAATAGTTTCGTAAAAACTGCACTTATTCTGAAAGTGAAAGTCGCTGAGTCATGTCCAACTCTTTGCGACCCCATGGACATCTCCAGGCCAGAATACTGGAGTGGGTAGTCTTTCCCTTCTCCAAGCGGTCTTCCCAAACCAGGGATAGAATCCAGGTCTCCTGCATTGCAGGTGGATTCTTTACCAACTGAGCTATGAGGAAAGCCTGCACTTATTCTACAGTTGCTGAAATCTTACTCAATGCTCACAAACTCAGCTAAAATGCTACCTTTTCTTGGAACCATTCTTAATTGCTTATACTCAGATTGGTCTTCTTTTGAATCTCCACTAAGGCTCTTTCCATCTCTTACTAAACTTTTTCACCTTATACTATATTGTCGTGTGTGCGCGTGTGTCTGTGTTCTAGAAAGTAAGTTCTGGGATGGAAGAGGCGGGGTCCTACTTTACCCATGTCCCCAGGTCAGTGGCCAAAGCGGTTTCCTGTACATAAGGGATACTTAAAACCTATTTATTGAAATGAAGGAAATAACACTCAGATTAAGACACCCTTTCTTTAAAAGCAAAAGCAAGTTCTTCAGTTCTCCACGTACGAACTGCAATAAAAACATGTAGGCTGTATCTTCTAATTCATATACCATCTCTTCCAATATATCACCCTCTTCTCACTATTCAATACTTATTGGTTAAGTGTCATGAACTATTTAAGCCTTAAATAAATCGTATTCCCTGCCTTCAATGAACCTGCAATCTACTTTCTAGATTTTGTTATAGCTAAAGAATCAAGAGTCTCAGAAGGAGAAGCTACTGGGTCCAGATCACATAGCTAAGAACAAAATCCAAGACAGCCTAAGTTCAGAGACTACTTTTTAAATAAAAGGGCAAAGTAATTAGGTATTTTTAAATGAATATTAGGAACATACTGGAAACTGCTGTTGAAACTTTTCAGACATTACGTGATCTGCCATTAAGAAAAAGATTTTCTACCCACATATGAACACAGTATACAGTTGAAAAGAGACAAGATATACTATTTTTGCTTGCTGAGATTCTGGCTGTAATTACTATAGTGAGGAAGTCAGATGACTGGACAGTAGTTTCTTGCCTTCATCTTGCATCTTTATCTTTCATTATTGATGTTTTAGTTTTTGGAGAGCTAAAAGGTTTTACATGGTAAAACATATAAGCTCTAAGATGTGACTCTGGGTTTTTACCTTAAAGAGTCAGGTTAAAGGAAACCCTGCTGTGAATTAGAATTGATTCATGAATATCGCCCCCTAAGTAGAAATGGTTTCGAGCCAAATTTTCAGAATTAATAGCAGGAAGAAAATTGAACAAAAGCTCTGTTCTCATCTGATGAAACTATACTCGTTATTTATATAACCACAAATTATACATCTTTTATTTGTATTTCTTTAGCCTTAGCATCACTAATTAAATAGATAGAATTAGCTATGCTAATAACATCTAGAATTAGTTCATACATAAAAATGCTTTGGAGCTTCCCTGGTAGCTCAGCTAGTAAACAATCCGCCTGCAATGCAGGAGACCCCAGTTCGATTCTTGGGGTGGGAAGATCTGCTGGAGAAGGGATAGGCTACCCATTCCAGTATTCTTGGGCTTCCCTGGTGGCTCAGCCGGTAAAGAATCCTCCTGCAATGCGGGAGACCTGGGTTCGGTCGCTGGGATGGGAAGATCCCCTTGAGAAGGGAACGTCTTTACCCACTCCAGTATTCTGGCCTGGGGAATTCCATGGATTGTATGTATAGTCCATGGAGTTGCAAAGAGCCAGACATGACTGAGTGACTTTTACTTTCGCTAAAATGCCTTGAGGAATCAATTATTCTATTCTGCTCATGTAATACATCATCACACAAGGCCCAACGCTGTCATTTACTAGCTCTGTGAGCTTGGGTAAGTTGTTTACCCTTTCTAAACTTCAGTTATCTCATCTGTAAGATGGGCATATTAAGAATTTTTCTACAGAGCAAATGAGCAACGCCTATAAAAAGAAACTGTAGAAGAACATAAGGCAGTCTATGGGTGTTCAGAGTAATTGGTGTACTGAATAGAATGTGGCAGTTCTCCAATGCAACAAGCACTGATCGAGTCTGTTCTAAAATTTTCCACAGGTAATTATACAATATGGTAGAGAACTCAGAAACAATCTTGATTTTCAGCCAACAGCAGGGACAGGAGTGGAGGACAGTCTGCTGCCAGCTCCACCTTCCTGCCCAATATAAAGTCAGCAAGCACACAGTCAAAAACACCCCTGTGCCAACAGGTGTTGGGCAAGGTTGTGCCAACTCTCCCTTCCTTTCTGTACCCTGCACGGTGTGTGTGTGTATGGGTGGGAGAGAGACTGACTAATATTTCTAGGTATTTAACATATTATTTCTTTTAATATGATTTCCATTTTCATATATCTGGTGATTGAAGCTTAGATATATTATGATAACTCTGATAGAAATTGACTATTCTGTGTGATATCAAACCATTTCCCTACACCTGTGTATCTCAAATTTTAGCAAGTCTATGGAATTTTCCCGGGAGCGTGGTAAAAAGCAACTTTCCTGAATCTCCATCCCTAGAGATTCTTTTTTATTTTTTACATTATGAAAGTATGATAACACATTTACACAAGACTTGGAAAATACAGAATAAAGTTACATATGGTTCCACTCTATTACAATTATTTTTTAAGTAGACAAACTAAGATTTTTAGTTGGAGTTTCAATATCAAACTCTCAAAAATTAACAGAATGAATATACAGAAAAGTAGAAGGGTATAGTAGATGTGAAAAGCACCATGAACCAATTCAACATAATTAAGATTTATACAATTTTCACACAACAGTAGGATACAAATTCTATTCACGTTCCCATAGACTATAAACTTCTATCCCCAGAGATTCTGAGTCCACAGGGCTGGGTTTGAGGTTTGGGGTCCATTTGTAAGTCTCAGCTGATGCTGATGTAGGTGCCCTAGGCTACGTTCCCCCCGCCCCGCCCCCCAACCCCCAGCTAAATATTTTCCGGTCTCTTCTTTCCTTTCTGTTGCTACTCTGTGGTTCTAGGTCAGGCTGTCTCCATCTCACCCGCATTATTAAAATGGACTCCAGCTGTCTAGGGTTGCCTCCTTTTGGAAATTTATTCCAAAATAAATTGAGTGACCTGCTAAAGTTCTAATCTAATCTTGCTAAAATCCTCCAAAGCCTCTCCACTGCCCTCTGGGTTAGATCTGGGTCCCGACTTCCTCTTGGCCTTCCTGGCTGACACCTGTAATATTTGTACTTAAGCTCCCGTACTTAAGTCACACAAAGCTTTTTTGGCTTCCCTGCACACAATGAATGGGCTGCTTCCTGTCTTTAGATGCTCTCCCCTTAGCCTCCACAAGTCTTTCTGTCCTTTTACACTAGATCCTATTGATCCTCCAAGGCTCAGTTGGGGCATTATCTCCACTGAGAACTTGCCTGCAAACCCAAGAGAGGCTTAAGTATTCCAGGTCTGAGTTCAAATAGTAGCTTGACCTCACTTCCCATTCAGCGCTTAGAAGATTCTATTTGTCATGTGCTGACATGTTTATCTCTGCAGAATACAGGGCTTCTCAGGTGGCTCAGTGGTATTCACGCCAATGCAGGAACCACAGGAGATGTGGGTTCGATCCCTGTGTGGGGAAGATCACCTGGAGGAAGGCATGGCAACCCACTCCAGTATTCTTGCCTGGAAAATTCCATGGACAGAGGAGCCTGGTGGGCTACAATCCATGGGGTCGCAGAGTTGGACACAACTGAGGCGACTGAGCACCTGCAGAATATTTTACGATTCCTACAGGCTAAAACCTTGTCCTATTCATGGTGTACTTTCATTGCCTAAATCGGTACATGTCACCCAGGATAGCCTCAACAAATGTCTGTTAAACTGAAACCTAAAACACTGAAAACTGAAATCATTAGAGAGGAGGAAGTGTTATGAGCAAGTGAATTTATTATATTTCAGTTTACCATATTCCTTCCAACATTCCTGAAGTGAAAGTGTTAGCCTAATATAATCAGGCAGGGAAAATAACATTGGATTTCAAAGTATTTTGAAAAATTTACAACTTTTGTACCTTTTTCCTCTTGGGGATGAGGTTGATCAAACACATTCAAGAGTCAACATATTCAAAACCAAAAAAAAAAAGTGTTCTAAAAATATAATTAAGGTAAAAGAACTGAACAAACTAAAGCATATTGTAAAAATAAGTATGTGTACATGTGTAGTGGACAGATTTTATCAGTTGTAAATTATACTAAATTTGGCAACATAAGGTTGTAGATTAACTGATTGTTTGAACAATGGTAGTTTTTGGAGCTAGGAGAGAGGTGACCCAAGAAATACGCATATAGGGAACATGATTTATTCTCCAGCCCATTCCACACAATAGTAGTTTCCTCATTAATAACTTGACAAATAAATACCCTATGGGGAATGAGTAAAAGCATGTGTATTTATTCACTAAAAAAATGTTCGTTGAGTTCAACTGACTTTCAAGGTTACATATATCAGAGAATGAAACTCAACTGTAGGCCCCTCTGAGAATAACCTGCAGAAAAGCCACTTGTATGTCTTTAATCATGGCTCTCAGTGGACATAGGAGCTCAAGGTTTGGACAAATGTGATGATCACATTCAAAGGAAAACGTAGGGAGTTAGCATCTCTTCCCAGGCTGGGCTGGTGACATTGAAGAATTTCCTGGACACAATCCTGTTTTGGTTCTTTACACAAAAATGTTAGCCTGGTTAAAACCACCCTGCATGCAGTATAGGGAAAGAATCAGAGGAGAAAGACCAGCGCCAGGAAGTCCAACCGGGAAACTGATAGAGGGCCTGGAGGAGGGGAGTGATAATCGACAACTCAAGGGGCAGCCTTTGTTGAGTTTATGAACTTTGAGGGGAAATGTTGCCTTCCCAAGGCAAGTATGAGGCGGTATGCTTCTCCTTTCACCCCACCTCTCTGAATCTCTAGGTCACTCTGGACATCTGAGCTCCTTCCTGGGCTCTGGCCATCCAAAAGCTAGCTCTATTAAGGAGTTTCCCCATTCTTCAAGGGCATAAATGATTTTTCCCTTGAAACTCAAAATATCACTTTGAAGCTGCTACAAAAGCAACCCTCATAACTCATTCTGGTGAAACAAACATAATTCCTATATTTCTGACAAAACACTGTCAAGTCACTTTTCTGATACACGGTTTGAAGGCAGGCTCTGCTACTAACTCTGTGTGTTCCAGAAAAATGATTCTTAGTTTCTTCATCTGTAAATGACATAATAGGACCCAATGACTGTATGGAAATTTCCAAGAGGGTATGAAACAGAACTGAGACTTCTTAATGCCAGCTCCAGTTTGATTCAGGGAGATTGCCATGATCCTGTCATCAATAGCTCCATCTTTGCCCCCACCCCTCTCTCCCAAATATTTCAAACTATGGTTCTGGAGAAGACTCTTAAGAGTCCCTTGGACTGCAAGGAGGTCAAACCAGTCAATCCTAAAGGAAATCAACCCTAAATATTCATTGGAAGAACTCACTGGAAAAGACTCTGATGCTGGGAAAGATGGAGGGCAGGGGGAGGAGGGGCGACAGAGGATGAGATGGTTGGACGGCATCATAGACACAAGGGCCATGAGCTTGAGCAGACTATGGGACACAGTGATGAACAGGGGAGCCTGGTGTGCTGCAGTCCATGGGGTCACAGACAGTCAACACGACTCAGAGACTGAACAACAACAACAACTCATCTCTCCCAGTCAACATCTCCTCTGAAAAGGAGCTCAAGGCTTCAGAAAAGGAAACAGAACATTAGGTCAGATGTCCAAGGATGATGGTCCTCTTTGCTCTCTTCAGCCACACTCTTCTCCTTTCCTTTCTTCACTGTTCTAAATTCAGATTTTCAAAATCTTACACCCAGAATACTGCTTTAGTTATCTCAATATCTCCCACTGCTAGTCTCTCTCCCCTCCAATCTATCTTTCCCATGGTTGCCAGACTGATCTCTTGGAAACCTACTTTTGATCATTCACTTACCATTCCTCTAAAAAGGGTGTAAGAAGAAGCCAGTATGTGTCTGGTAGATACTGTGCTAGGGGCCCAAAGATGAGTAAGTTTGGAGGTCTGCCTGAGAGTGATGTTCAGGCAGCAATTCAGGTACATTAAGGGTGGAAAATCAGAGAAAAATCACTAGGTTGGGTGTAGTCACAACAGTTAAAATTCTTCACTGTCTACGGGATAAAGTACAAGTTTCCTGGAAAATATAAGGCACTAGAACCGACTTGAGTCACTTTGCAGTTCGGAGGCCTTTCATTCTTCACTAACTGCTTCTTGCAATGGAAGCAAACCATGTTCTATTTCTTATGTGCCCTGTATCCTATTCCTATGCCACTGCCCATCCCTTGAAAATTTTGCTAATCCTTCAAGGCTCCCCAATTCAAATTCCTCCAGCTCCCAAGACAGAATCAAGTTTAGAGGAACCTGAACTTCAGAGGAAGTTTCCCATCCCTCCTGTTTGGCATGAATTACTTCCTCCCTGGGGGGACCCATTCTCTCCCTCAGTAGCCCTGCTCCTTCAGGGCAGTGACCATGACTGACTCATCTTGGTCCACGCCACCCAGAAAGCTGCCTTGTATAGGCAACAACACCTTTGTTGCCAGGCTCCTCTGTCCATGGGATTTCCCAGGCAAGAATACTGCGGTGGTTTGCCATTTCCTTCTCCAGGGGATCTTCCCAATCCAGGGAACAAACTCATGTCTCCTATATTGGCAGGCAGATTCTTTATCACTGAGCCACCTAGGAAGCCCATAGAGACACCTAATAAAGGTTTATTAAGTAACTGAATAAACATGTTTTCTTAGAGTTCATTTTACTCTGATAGACCACAACAGAGAAAAGTGTGCAGACTCCAAACTTTCTTCAGAAAAGTTCTCAAACAGAAAGATGCATATCATCAAGAAATCATCATCCACCTTTCAGAATTTAAGTTTTTGTCCAAATTAATTTCTGACAAAGCCAAACCCAATTCAATTTATTTCTTCATTTTGCTTAAAATGCACAAGTGTGACATGGTTTTAATAAGGGAGAGAGTTATGTTATAGTAAATGGATTAAGGGTTTTGGAATCAATTAGACATGGGTTCAGATTTCTTCACCTTGCCAAGCCTCAGTTTCTTCAAATCTATAAAGGGAATAAATGATGTCCATTCAAGTTTTGCTGTGGTGATTAAGAGATATAGATGTAAGTTGTCTAGGTTTTTACAATGGATACTTCTACTATTGACAGTTTGAATAACATCTCTAACCTGTTTCATACCAGCCAGTGGATAAAGGACTAGTCATTTATTTATAGCTTATCTTATTTTAGAAAGTATTTACAATGCAAAGGGGACCCTTATAATTGCACATTGCTGATATTTAGTGAGAATGTTAATAATAATTGTTTTATATTCTTCCTGACATATATTTCCCTTCCTTAAATTATTGAGACTTTAAAATAAAAATTAAACAAAACAGCATAAATCACTAAATACTACTGATTTTTCAATGGAAAAAGAGCTTGATTCTGAAGCCTATTCTTAAATGTCTCAATAAATAATAGAATGGCTGATTAGAAAATTGATAAAAAGTTAGAACAATGAAAGAAATTAAGGTGGTGATTAAGTTTTCACCAGAGGCTAGTCTGAACAGAGATGCATTAGAAATTTAACTGACATTCTCAGGAAAGCTTGGGTGCACTGAGATCTGGGGAACTTAGGTGGTTCTCGAGCAGATCTACCCAACCTGATGGCCACATTGAGCCTGGTCATGAGTAGGCTGGCATTATCTCGATTACTGTCACAATAGTCCTCTTGTCTTTCCATGTGTGGACACAGACTTCATCAAGATACATGGCATTTCATTTGTAGCAAATGGGCATTTATGAATGGAGAGCCTCAGATTTCCTCATGGATACTATCCAAAGCTTCAAAGCTCATAGCTAGACTTTCCACACAAACTTCCCAACCTTCCAGATCTTCCTGGTCAGCCCCATTAGCAAAAACTCCTACCACACCGTCCTGACCATCCACCTGGTGTCTCTGATCTGCATGGCCTTACTCCAAAATGCCTACACTTTTCACCTTCATGTTCGTGCTGTTTCTTATGTGTGGCAAACTCTTACCCAAACTTCAAGATCTCACTCAAATAGCACCTTCTCTTTGAAGCCTTCTCCCTTATCCAAGTCATAATTAGTAGCTCTCTCCTTCTGACTTCCAAGAAAAGAAGGGATAGTATGAAGAAATGAGAAAGGCAAATGTTCTACTGTCAAAATAAACTGAATTTAAACCTGACTTTTGTACTTACTAGCTGTGTGATCTTGGGTAAATTAGTTAATCTTCTTGAGGCACAATCTCCTGGTATTTAAAATAGAGATTAATTCCCTAAATTTGGGCTTCCCAGGGGGCAATAGTGGTAAAGAATCTGCCTGCTAATGCAGGAGATTCAAGGGACAGGAGTTCGATCCCCTCCAGGGAAGATCCCCTGGGGGAGGAAGTGGCAACCCACTCCAGTATTCTTGCCTGGAAAATTCCACGGACAGAGGAGCCTGGCGGGCTACAGTCCATGGGGCTGCAAAGAGTCGGATACAACTAAGTGACTGAGCGCGTGTGCGCACACACACACACACACACACACACACACAGGGATCAGCAGTGATATTGAGTTGCCATTGTTTGCTTGTTTATATATTTTTCTGTGAGCTCTGAAGTAGGAAAGACTTTGCCTTTTTAATCATCCAGCTGCCCCATGAGGCACCTAGCCTATAACCTAATGTTTTCTAGCACTCAATTTTCAAACATTAATGAACGTTTAATTATTCACTCATAATTCCTATATTCGTAATTCCTCAATTCATAATTGAGGAAAAGTAACTCAAGCACTCTAAGTTCTTCTTCTGTGAAGTGCTCTCTAGTCATTCCCACATCCATGAAGTCGAATCCCCATAGCTCTTGTACGCACTACTAATAAGGCTCTTGTCACAGCCCATTCTACACATACTAATTGATTCTAAGATCCTCCAGGGCAGTGGCCACAGCTTTCACTGTTAAAAAACTTAAAAAAAAAATGCTTTGGCCACACCGTATGGGATGTGGGATCTTAGTTAGCCCACTAGGGATCAAACATGTGCCCCCTTGCATTGGAAGCGTGGAGTCCCAGCCACTGGCCTGCCAGAGAAGTCCCTGTGGCTTTCACTCTGAATCCCCAACAACTCCCAATGTTCTGTCGATACCAACTAATGATAACGTTACTTAAATATCCCATCCTCTTCCTCATTTCAAGTAGTTTTCCTTTTCAGTTTATGCTGCATTTACCCCTGGGTCCCAGAGACTGAGACCTCTGTAACAATGACTAATTTCTGTAGTTTTTGTCCAAGGCTCATAGCGAGTGGCATCTCCTGACTTAACTCTCCATTGGAGAGTGGGTCTGTCCTTCCTTCAGTCTTAATTGTCCTGTCTTTCTCTTAATTGTCCTTTACGTTCTACTTCAGGATGAGAATCTTCTCATTGATATACTATTTTCATGGAGAATTGGAAAACTGTGGTTTATTGTTTCTTAATTTATAGGCTCATGGAGAATTACTGCTGGAAGGCACCTTAAAAATCACTGAATCCAGGGATCTCAAGCAGAGAACAATTCCCAATGGTGTGTTAGGCATGACATCAATCATGACAAACTCCCCTTTTTTTTCCTGCTGAGGTCATATATGGCTTCACAATAATTTTCAACACATTTTCTAGTTAGAGACTTCAATTCATCAGTGTACATAGGGTGAAAATTCTTTGACATCTCTGATATAGTTCAAAGCTGCTACTTTGCTAATGAGGTCCAAAGAGCAGTGACGACTCAGTAATAAACAGACACCAGAACTCAGGTACCTGATTCTCATGACTTTCAGTTCAGGGTTTCCCTTTCCATGTGATCACTGCCTCTCCTTCAAAAGCCACTCAAGTCCTAGGATTTATATTCTATTCATTGACTCGTACCTAATTGTATTCAACAGCATGATTAAAAAAACACAACACACAAGTTTTGTCCTTCTTAAAAAGGCATCTGGGCTCTCACTGATGTTATAAGCTCTTGAGGGGAAGGCCCTGTGTTACCTTTGTATCTTTCACAAGTTCTAATCCTGTGTCTGGCACATGGTAGTTATTCAATGAAAAATTCTTTGATATATACCCAACTATATATAGGAAACAAACAGGAAATCTATCCTAAAATTCTCACCAAGAATCACTGAAAAATCTTCCGCCTTTGTATGGAGACAGTATTTGTTTGAAAGGTTTCCATGCATGATGACATATTCCCTCACTATTATTTAGAGTGACATCATGTTTAAATAAATTCCCATTCACCAGAATGTATTAGGGGAATGAAAATCATTATGTCAATGACTGGGCTGCTCAGTAAAACTTCTGCTTAAAAATACAAAGGGCAGTGTTGTGGTTTAGGGCTCAAAAGTCCTGAGAAATGACAGCTTTTCTTTTTGCTTTCATGGTGACAACTATTGACCTAAACTTGTGGTTCTGTGTAATGCTCACAAGTCAAAAATGTTAGGACAGAAAAGGAAAGGAAAGGATATGAAGAGAAAGAGAATAGGAAAGCAGAAGGTGATGAAAGGTATTTTACAATACAGCAATACGATTCTTGTATTATCACTTAAAAATAGATTTAAAAAAAACTTTACAACTCACAACTTACATCATACAACAGGAAAGATTAAATGCGTTCCCCTTAAGGTCAGGAATAGAACAGTTTGCTACTTTCATACAAACTATACAGGAAGTTCTAGCCAAGGCAATCAGTTATGATAAAGAAATAAAAAGTCACCTAGATTGAAAAGGAAGAAGTAAAACTTTCTTTCTACATATAATATGGCCTTGTAGATAGAAAATTCTGAGGAATCAACCAAAAAGCTATTACAATTAATAAATGGATTCAGCAAGGTATAAGGCTGATATACACAATAGTTACATTTCTATATACTTGCAATGAACTATCAAAAAAGAAAACTAAGAAAACAATTCATGTGCAAAAGAATGAAATCACAATCCTACTTCATATCATACACAATAACGGATGCAAAATGGATCGACCACCTAAATGTAACAGCTAAAAGTATAAAACTCAGAAGAAAATATGGACATCTTCATGGTCTTAGTGTTTTAGATACAATACCAAAGAAAGTAGCAAAAGATAAAATAAGTAAATTGAACTCTATCAAAATCAAAAATTTTTGTGTACCAAAAGACATTCTGAAGAGAGACAACTCATAGAATGGGAGAAAATATTTGGAAAGTGTATATTTAATAAGAGATTAATATCTGGAATATACAAAGAACTTCTACAGCTCAGCAACAACAAAGGAATGCCATTTTAAAAATGGGCAAGGGACCCGAAAAGACACTTCTCCAAAGAAGATATATAACTGGTCAATAAACACATGAAAAGATGTTTAATACCAATGGTCATTAGGGAAATAAAAATCACAACCACAATGAGATACCACTTCAGACCAAACAGGAGGACTATAAGCAGAAAGACATATAATAACAAGTGCTGGCAAGGATGAAGAGAAACTGGAACCCTCATACAGCGATAGTGAGAATGTGGAATGTTAGAGCCACCTTGCAAACAGCCTGCAGTTCCCCAAAACGTTAAATACGGAGTTATCACGTGATCCAGGGATTCCACTCCTAAGTACACGCCCAATGGAAGTAAGAGTATATGTCTGTATAAAAACTGTACACAAATGTTGATAGCAGCATTATTCATAATTGCCCCAAAGTGGAAACAATACAAATTTCCACCAACTGACGCATGGATACATTTAGATGAGTATATCCATACAATGGAGTATTGGGCAATGAAAAGAAAAGAAGTGCTTACATATGCTACAACACAGAGACACTTTGAGAACGTTATGTAAAGTGAAAGAAGTAGTCACAAAAGACCACATAGTATATAATGCCATTTGTATGAACAGTACAGAATAGGCAAACCTACAGAGACAAAGTAGGTTAATAGCTCCCTAGGGCTAGGTCAGAGGGCTGGGGAGAGGGAAGTGACTGCTACAGGATTTCTTTATGGGGTGATGAAATATTCTAAAGTTGACTGTGGTGATGGTTGCATAACCCTAAATTTCATTTGTTAAGTTTCTTCTTTTCTATGTCTGTCACAACAATCCACGTATTCACTTAGATGATCCATCTGTATATTTCCATGACCACTGTCCTGACTTTATAATGTGTAAAGGATTAGATATATCTTATGACGAGCAGGCATCTTTTATAGAATCTAGCCTTTGAGAGTATTTATTTTAAAAGAAAAAAATTAGAGGAATAAAAATACCAAAACTATCCTTTTTCTTCTTCACTATAGTCATTATATCATCTTCATAACACATCATTTCTGCTGATCACTAGCAGCTTTACCCCCAATATTTAGTATATTTATTATAGATCTATTTCATCAGAAATCACATCATGGCTTTTAGCAATACATTTTTACCAGTGATCTACTGTCTTGTAGATCCATAATCTGTTACTGAAAGCTCACATGCTAATTTTAGTTAAATCCATGGCAACCAAGAGAACTTAATGTTTCAATTATTCTGTACCTACCCCTTTTGAATCAATCACTCCAGGTTTTGCATTAAACTTCACTGTCTTCAATCGGGCACGTTCCTTTCTTTCCACCCTAAGGAAAATGGAAAATAAAGTGTCTATCACATGGCAAGGCATTTATGATTTTAAATTCCTTATCCAATGAAGAATACCTCTTCTTCCTATCCTTCAGATCAAATGTTTTAAAATATTTCCATTTCTTTGTTAGTATAAAGTCTCAGTATAACATCTCTAAGCTGCTAACACATCCCTTGCAATTTTTGTGTTACATGTACTGAATCGTCACCTATTTGGAAGGAATAAAAACCTAATATTTGCTATTTAAATGCCTGAATCAACCAGAATCTACTTCAAGAAATCACAGTCCACAGATGCAAACACCTAAAGTGGAGGCTAAGTAAACTCTCCTATCCTAATATCCTTTTCTGTTTGCTTCCTTTTTCTTTCCTTCTCTTTAAGAAAGCTGGGGTGTTTACTTTTACCTCAAACAAACATGTTATAATCTTGAACTTTTCCTTTGCCCAATGTCCTTCTGCTGCCATCTCTGCAGTTTTTGTTATTTTACCTTCATTCATTCATCAAGTGTTTATTGAAAGCCCACCCTCTATCAAGTAAGGTGTTGGGGGAAAAAAATCAAAAAGCATGGCTTCAATGAAGACATAGTAATGTCTTCTTGGAGGGGACAGAGGCATAAAAAGACAGATACTACTGTGCAATAAGACTGCTGACAGCAAGGTGAGTGGGCACATCTATCTATCTCATTGGAGGGTGATGAGGAGTAGAAAGCAACGGGGAGGACTTCTTGGAGAAGGAGCACATTTCTGTGAGACTTAAATGGTGAGAAAGAGCTTGTCAGCGGGAAAAGTTCAAGGAGAATCTCCCAGACAGGAGGGAGGAACAACATGTACCAAGACCTGAAGTTATCATCAAGCTAAAGATTGCAGTAAGATTCTGATACAGTGTACATACAGCACAGAGATATGAGGCTGGGGAGGTGGCGGGGCCTCCTTTATAACATAAAGGGGATCCCTCTACGCTAAGGACATGGGGCTTTCTCTTGGGGAATCCTCACGACTTATTAGAGTCTATAAAGCCGAGAAACGATAGACTAGATTAGCATTTTAAATAAGTGACTCTGGGGGAGGAGGAAGATGGATTGGAGGAGGGGAAGAACAGTGGGAAGCAGGAAGCCTATTAAGAAGCTATTGCCATAATCCAGGCAAGAAATGAGGAGTGATAATGAAATGGAGGAGAGGGAAGGGTTTGAGAAACATCAATAAAATAAAGTTGGCAGGTCTTGTGTCTATTTGAAGGGTGGAGTTGAAAAGAGAAGTTAAATATTTCTCCGATTTTTTTTTTTTTGAGCCTTTCTAATTAGACATGATGGTTCCGTCCTCTGAGCCCCACAGCACTTGTCTCCGTTGGTGTTATCTCTTGTTTTCCTGTGTGCTGTTTATTTCTGAGTTGCACATAAAAGGCTCTATGTTCCTCTAGGGCAAGTCTACATATGACTCAGAGTATTACAGCAAGTCCTCAGTAAATTTTAACAGCCAAACTAAAATAATATTCATTGCATTGCTTTAGCATCACTCCTTATTTAAATGTGGCTAGGTCTAATTTCAAAAATGGGGAAAGAAAAAAAGAGAGGAAAAAACCCTGAATCTACAGAAACTTTAAGGGTTTATGAAATCTAAGCTATTCATAGATCAATAATTAACAACATACTCCTCTTTGAGAATGCTTTTGTGTTTCCAGCTGAAACACATTGAAGATCGAGGTTTCTATAGTTACAGAATGGAGTTTCAGAATATATTTATTTTGGTGTGAGAGTAGAATATTTGAGTGGAAACAGATGAGCAAAATTCTTCAAATCTAACCTCAGATATTAAAGCAGTATGTTCCACCTAGAATTTCGACCTGCGCCCAACATACAACAGTTGGGAGGGGAGCAAGGAAGACTTCACACAAGAGAAGT
This sequence comes from Cervus canadensis, assembly GCF_019320065.1. Lineage (NCBI taxonomy): Eukaryota > Metazoa > Chordata > Mammalia > Artiodactyla > Cervidae > Cervus > Cervus canadensis. Next base: position 6,127,147 of record NC_057414.1, on the reverse strand, counting down.
AGCAAAGTGCAGAGATGCTCACTGTGAAAATGCCTGCTCTGAGCTTCCTCAGCTTTTCTCAGTTTTAACGCAAGTGCAAATGCTAATTGGTATTCATCTCTTTGGGTCCTTCTAAAACCGCTGTTACAGCCCCAACTTTCTCCTAGCGTCTCTGCATTAACCAGCCTAATTATGGGAAACACCAGTCCATCAGGGGATGCCAAAATGACATGCAGAGAATACGTGGCTATTTGATTAGTCTATGAAAATAAATTCTGCATAAAGTGAGAGAGCTCACATGGGCCCCAAACATAAATGAAGCTGAACTCAATATTCTATTCTAAGAATTGCTTAGACGGAGCATTCTAATGTCTACCCCTGGTTTCTAAGTTCATGCCTTGCATGTTCCTTCAGAAATGTTTCTATTAGGCCACCTTAGTGGTTCATCACTTAAATCTTAAACAAGTTGCAAAGACTAAGTCAGATGAACAGACAGATGGAGACACACACAAACACACCTAATATGTGATATGGTTTATTACTGATCTTCAAACAAGCAACAAAAAAAGTAAAAAAAAAGAAAAAATTAAAGCCATACTGTAGGAGTGGCAGATTTTGGTTCACTCAAGAAGGAAATCGGAAAACTTTGATTTAACTTGGGTTGGAAGTTTCATGAATAATAAAGATGATGATATAAGTGGTAACCGAAATTTTAACATATAATTATTAATGAAAAAGTCCTTCACATTTACATCTTCATTTGACCGTAACAATAACCAAGTGTGGTATTCTCAGTCCCACTTTATGGTTGGAAAAGCTAAGACTCAGAGCTTCCTAAGTTAGAAAATGGTAGAAATAGGGACTGAGCACATCCATTCTGTTTGGGAAACAGTATTTAAGGACCTTCCATGCCTCCCTTATCCAGTGGGATTTTCAACACCCATGAGACTGTAGAGGGTCACCCACAATTCAAGACCAATATAGTTCCTTAGGAGTCAGGGCCCACTTTCTCACAAATGATAACCATCCTCCTTCTTTGCATCCCAAATCCCAATTGTCCTGAATTAAATAAACCATAACCAAATTCAAGCATTGAGTCACTGACATAATACCTGTTTTGACAGGCTGGCCTCAAAACTCAGAATGAATTTGCTTTTAGCACTGAAATTCAGGTTAGCCAGATGTCTATTTGCAATCTGACATCACAAACACTGGATTGATTTCTCTCCTCAGCAATCTTTTCACATTTATTGCACTCCCAACCATAGTTTCCATCCCAGAGGCCCATGCTAATTGCCTCTTGGGGGTCTCTGCAAATCTTTTATCCTGGGTAGCAAGGGGTGTGGCTTACCTTGTTTCTTCACTTGCCTCAGCCCTGTCCTCTCTCCTAGTGCTTCTTGGGATGCATGTGGACAGTTTATTGCCAAGATCAGTTGGGCTGAGAGATAGGTCCCTACATAAGACTGTGCTTTTCTGAGCATCAAAAGCTCAAAATTTGGAGAAAGGAAAATGTATATCGTTTGAGTAAGCACAAAAGTATTAGATGCATGCTAACCACCTTACCTATATTATCTATAATTGGCATGATAATCCAGGGTTTAAGATGAAGCTGGGCATATAGCAGGTGCTTAATCTTTGTTGGTAAATGAATGAAAGAATCATCAAGGAGCTTACTGGTTCTTGACCTGGATATGAAACCCAAGGCTCAGAGAGTTGAAGTGACTTGCCCAAACAACCAGTGTTTCTGAAAAAAACTTGCTGACCATTTCCTGACGTTTTTCCTTGGTAGGAATCTATGTAAAAGTGTAGCATCACCTTCTTTGTTCTACTAAGTGAGACTCCTTGGGCAGAAAAACATGATGTTAAGAACCTAAGGAAATGGTGGGTCACCTACGTGGAAAGACTGACTCGTGATGAGAAGGACTGACATACTTCTCTCCTACTCAAGAGGCAAGCAATTAATTAGATTGTTTAAGCAGAAATAATCCTCTCTGCCTTAAACTGGATAGCAAAATTTGAGCAATCAGTTCTGTCATCCAGCATCTCCAGAGAGCACCAAATGGCCACGCTTTAATGAGCCCAACTGTCTTCCTCTGTCCTCTTACCCTCCTCCCATCTGGCATTTTCAGGTTCCCGCCAAACACACAGGCCTGCAGCACTGGATGGTCAGAACAGCATTTGGGGCTGGGTATCCCTTTGCCTGTGCCCCCCAGGCCCCGGTGCAGGGAGGACTGAAACGCCATACAGGTTACTGGCCACAGGCTTGCAGGGAAGCTAAGTGAATGAACACTTACTCAATGCTAGCTGCAAGCTGCCATTTGAGAGCCCAGTCACTGTAGGGCAATGAATAGAGACTTGGATTAAGAGACAGGGGAACACATCCCAGCTTGGCTCTTCAGAAACTATGTAATCTCAGAAAAGAGAGATTCTGTGCTAAGAGCCCAGGTTTAGAAATCACACAAATATGCATTGGAATTCTCCATCTGCCACTTACTAGCTCTGTGACTTAGGGTAGGTCACTTAACCTCTTAGGATCTCAGTTTCATGAGACTGGTGAAATTAGGATATTAAGACAGACTTGAAAAATTATGGTGAATATTAAATAATACCAAAAATGGTTAGTACAGTATTTGAAACGCATAAGAGCTTCTTACTTGTCAAGGGCTTCTAGTATACCTTTGGGGTAGTAAAAAGCAATCTGGTCTTGCTACAGAGAGACCTAGGCCAGTGGCTGACTTGCATCCTTGGGGAGGTTACCTGACTTCTCTGATCTTCAGTTTCCTTAGGAAGCTTTTGTGAAGATTAAAGAAAATCTTATATTTGAAAGCACCAGCACAATACATAGTCTATCATCATATGGAATTCACTCCTCTGTCTGGGCCCTTTCACTTCCCTTGATGCCTGCTATGGACTGAATGTTTCTGTCCACACAAAATTCATATGTTGAAGCCTCAATCCCCAGGGTGGTGGTCTATGGGGTGAGGTATTGGGAGGTAATAAGGTCGTGAGGGTGGAGCCCTCATGAATCAGATTAGTGGCCAAAAAGAAGAGACTGGAGAGAAAAGACCTCTCTCTCTTTCTCTCTCTCAGCCACATGAGGAAACAGCAAGAGGACTGTCTGCAAACTAGGAGGAAGGACCTCTCTCTGGGAACCTGAATGGCTAGTGCTTTGATTTTGAACTCCAGAGCTGCGAAATATACATGTCTGTTGTCCAAGGCACCCAATGAATGGTATTCTGTCTCAGCAGCCGGAACTAAGACAGCACCTTTATTTACACTACAGCCCTCTGTCCTCACCACTGTAACTGTGCCATAGTTACATGCTGGTCCCACAAACACCGGGCTCCAGGCAGTGACCTGATGCCAGCACTTGGCACACAGACGGTGCTCATGCGCTGCTTGCTGAACTGAATTTTGTCAATTCTTATTTCTATAATGTTGCGTGGCAGGAATTGCATATGAGTTAAGAATGTTATAGCCTGGAATCAAGTCCCAGTTATGCCATTCATTAGCTGGGCAATTTCAGGCAAGTAAATTAACCTCTCTCTGCTTCAGTCTCCTGGTTTGTAAAATGAAGGTAATTATATTACCTTCCCCATAGGGTTGTAATGAGGTTTAAATAAGTTAATTAATTGTAAAGGCCTTACAACAGTGTCTAGCATGTTCAAGGAGCATTTATTTAAAAAAAAATTATTTACCAACTTCAAAAAAGAGAGAGGGAAATGGCAATGATTTTCAAACTCTTCATCTTGTGGTTTCATTGAAATGATTAAATGGAATCATCAATAGAATACATTTTTATAAAGGGTAAAGTCATACACTGATGTTATCCATTATGAAATTTTTCCAAACTGGCTCTAGGAGCTGAACTATAATTCCTCTCTGGCCTCTAACTGAAAAGGGGCCAGAGAGGAATTAAGGATTGAAAAAAATAACCCTAATCTAATAATAAATCATATGTGTACCAGCAACCACTTATTCTGAGCTATAGTTATAAGATGCTGAATGCAGTATAAAATGAGAGTGCCTCCTTTAGAAGCTAAGCATTAAAGAGCAGCCCTAGGGAAGGCTCATGACAGATTTTAAATTACATTAAGGTAAGTGCACAAGAATGCTTTGTGGGGTATGATTATAAGTGATTTTTATTTCTTCTTGATACTTTTCTAAATTTTCCCATTTTCTACAATGAAATGTGTTACTTTTATAAACACATAAAACAATAATAGTAACACTTTTGGAAAGAGTTACCATCCTAAGGAGAAAATTTAATATAAATACATTTACAGCCATAAACACACACACACACACACACACAGAGATGAGATGGGCAATACTGCACCCTTCATGAGCAAGAGTGCAAATGTCAACATTAGAGTCATGAGACACACTTCTCCAGGCCAGCATGGTGGTTAGGATGGTTTTCTCCTAAAATATTTGCTGCTGCTGCTGCTAAGCCACTTCAGTTGTGCCTGACTCTGTGCGACCCCATAGACGGCAGCCCACCAGGCTCTTCTGTCCATGAGATTCTCCAGGCAAGAATACTGGAGTGCGTTGCCATTTCCTTCTAAAATATCTGAGAGAGAGCCAATTCAAGAATGACCTCCAGCAGGCAGAAAATTACCCAGGAGGACTAACACTGAGAATGTTCCTTGGAGGACAGTGATGTACAGTTGCACAAATGAAATATTGACAAGACTGGTTAGAATCACAGAATCTCAGGGTTGGAAAGTGACAGAAAATTGCGTAGCTCAGCTGTCCCACTCAAAGCTTGCTTCCCTTTTGTAATACTTAGTGCCCCGGAATCTTCCATTATCAGAATCATCTACAGGGACATACACACAAATACAGATCTCCAGATGGGCTGAGTCAGAGTCACTCTGTGTGTCTGTGTGAGGGAGAGAGTGGGTGTACCTTAAGTTTTCATAATGTTCCCTTGGTGTCAAGGCCACTGTCTTCCCAGGTAACCCATACCATCTCTAGGCAGCTCCAACTACTAAAAGGATTTCCTTAAAATTACTTGAAATCTCTTTCCAGACAGCTTTCCTTCTCCACCCATTTCTACCCGTATTCAACAAGATGGCTCCTTCTTCTACAGAACAGCCCTGCAGACAGCTCTGATTAATCACATCAAAGCAAACCAAAATGCTTGCTGCCTTGATATTTTTCAAAATTAAATGGAAGTGGAAAAACAGAATATATACTACTCCTGGGAGTTACTGCTTCAAATTCAGAAAACACAAAAAACTACAAACTCAGAATGTCCTCTCAAAGCAACATCAGACAATTACGCAGGAGCCCAGAGGCTTGGATGGTAAAGAATCTGCCTGCAATGTAAGAGACTTGGGTTCAATCCCCAGGTTGAGAACATCCCTTGGAGTAGAAATGACAAACCACTCCAGTATTCTTGCCTGGAGAATTCCATGAACAGAGAAGCCTATGGTCCACGGTGTTGCAAAGAGTCGGATGTGACTGAATGACTAATATTTTCACTTGTATTTCCAGGAGTTTAGAGAACTGTCTGCTGGTGGGAGACCCACAGGCCCAGGCGTAGAGGGTGGGGAGGGAGACAGTCACGTTGCCCGCTTTCCTCACATTCACCCTGGGCTGTGTGGCCACCAGCAGGAAAAGACAGGGGACCAGTCTTCTCTGAGGTTCAAATGGCCCACAGTTATTCTTGGGGAGAATTTCCATCTTCCCACCGTGGTTGGCGCTACCTCGGTCACTGGGTCGCTTTGTGTGTGCAGCATTTGAATACTCAGCTTCAGGAGGATTTTCTACAAAGGTATTTGGGATGTTTGGATTCGAGGAGGAGAGCCCCTTGTGGCTTGAAAAAAGATAGTGACTGTTTTGAATAAACATTATTCCTGACTTTGACTTCATACCATCTCATCTCTAGGGAGCAGATCATTTGTTTCTCAGACAGTATCTTGGTGCCAAGAGGATACTTATGGGAAGAAGAGCTCCTTTCTAGCAGTGATGGGCAGAAGCGGCTGGGGACAGATGAAGGACGCGGTTGTTCTGAAGTTTATTCCTGCCTTTCAAGAGCAGAGTTAAGAAATGCTTAGAAGAGAAAGAGCATAATATTCCTTCTCTTTTGAACTTTTGGTTGTATGTTGGGGTTAGCCAAGTAACAGAGCTTCCCTGGTGGCTTCCGCGATGCAGGAGGCATGGGCTCGATCCCTGCGTCAGGAAGATCCCCTGGATAGGGAAATGGCAACCCCCTTCAGTGTTCTTGCCTGGAGAATCCCATGGACAGAGGAGCCTGGAGAGCTACAGTCCATGGGGTTGCAAAGAGTCAGACACAACTGAGCCCTAACACTTTACTTCATAGCCGATTAACTGTGATAGTTTCAGTGAACAGTGAAGGGACTCAGCCATACATACACTAGAACATAACAGTCTTGACTTAGGAAATATATACAGAACTAAATATCTGAGTGGAAGCTGGTTGGGGTGGGGACCAGGAGTAACTGAAGCTGTAAAGAAACCTCTGTAAACCCACTCTTTGTAACTCACCAGATGTTCAGCAGCTCACAGCTCAAGAATATAATTTTGTTTTTTTTCTCCAGTGAAACTAGCTTTTAATTTTTTAAATTGAAGTGTAGTTGATTTACAATGTTGTGTTAATTTCTGCTGCACAGTGAAGTTATTCAGTTATATATACGTATACATTCTTTTTAAATATTCTTTTCCACAATGGTTTATCATAGGATAGTGAATATAGTTCTCTGTACTAGACAGGACCATGTTGTTTATCCCCAAGTATCTGATTCTGGATTGGAGTTTTTTAGTCTTTTCCCATCAATGTTTGGACAGAATACAAAGCCAGGACCTCAGCTTTGAAAATGTTCTATTTTACTTGGCTTTCACCTGGGTTTCCTATAAGTAACCCAGTAAATGATGAACCTCTGAAGTAACCCCTCTGAGTCTGTAAGTCAGCACACAAGCTGATAAACATACCCCTGAACATATGAAAGCCGGCAAGTGTTAGGGAGGCAGGATAAGCAGATCCTCTTTCTTGCTTTATGCTGTATCACGGTTACCAGTTTGGGTAAAAACTTAACATGAGAAGAGGGAGAATATTTAATCTGTGTCCCCTGTCCCCACTGACAATTTCTGCGCAGACTGACTAACCCCCTCAAACACATCCTGGGAACGGTCTGCCACAACTTCAATCTCCCCTCCCCTCCACACCCCGGGGAGGTGAGCGGCAAATCCTCGGGAAGGGAAAGTCCTCCTTACCTCCGCTTGCTGGGGATGACCCCCATCTCCTCACTGTCGCCCTCCAGCGTGACCCTCCTGGCTTGCCACCACTCGTCATCAGAGGCGTTGATAACGTGGAGAATATCTCCGTATTTAAAACTAAGTCCTTGACTTGGCAGCCCACTGTCCTTGCTTTTGTCATAGTCAAACATGGCTCTGGAAGAAAGGACATGAGACAGCGATGTTAGGAATCTCTGGCAGCTCAGATCTGGGATTCATCATTTCGATTATTCACTCTTGCCCTGAGAACCCCCTGTCCGCTGGGTACCCACTCCCAGGACTAACCCCTGGAATCCCAGTCAGTGTTCCCACTGCTTTGGTCACAAATCAAGGTTACTTCTTACTTCTCCTGGAGGTTGCAAGGGCAGCCTATTAGGGCCCTTAACCTGGGGTTCTGCTCTCTGGTAGATGCCAGACTCCAGGGAGTGGAGAGTGAGGAGAGGGGATGGGGAGTTAGTGTCTAACGGGAACAGAGTTTTCATTTTAGAAAGGTGAAAAATTCAGGAGATGGATGGTGGTAAGAATTGCATAACAATCTGAATGCACTTAGTGCCCCTAAACTGTACAGTTAAATATGGCTAAAATAGTATGTTTTATATTATGTGACTTTGCCACAATAAGAAAAATATTTAAAAAAACCTGGGATACTGCTTTGTGGAGATCATCACATGCAACAAGGTAATAATGGAAGATGATAAAGGTAGGTTAGTACCTTATTGAGATTTTTTTTCTCTCACTACAATCAAATTTTATAAATCACTATAAAGAAGTAAATAATGAAGAGAATGATGGGCATCTTTCTGAATGCAGCATTCTGTCTGATGAACAAATCTTCTCAGATGGATCAAACTGCTTCCACAGAATACCAAGCCTACCTTGTCATTGCATTTATCACTCTGAATTGTAATTCTCGCTGTATGTATCATGTTTTCCCCACTAAAAAGCCTTTGCTGAGCCTTTGCTAAGCCTAACACTGTAATAGGCATGACTGGTGGGGTAAAGGAGTTGGAAGCAGAGTTAAATGATGACCAAGACCTTAGCTCTTGCCCCCAAGCAGCTGACAATCTGTCCACCTCTTTCTGTGTCTCCCACAAACCATCACCACACACACACTACCTGTGATTTCCCTGGAGAAGCAGACTTTGCCGTGTCCTTGTTTATTTCCACTCTGATTCTATTCTGACAATTTCCTTAGAGTGTAGCCACTATGCAAGCAAAACTAGCTAGCTCTGGTGGGCAGATTTGTCTAAAATCACTGAGGACTGAGTGTGATTCTTTTTCTTTCTTTTCCCCCCTCTCATGAAAGAAATGTCACATCTGCTGTGATGGCAACCCAAATGAGTTGAAGGCATCAGCCCTCAAATACTGCAGGAAAAGCTGAATTACTTGCAACACAGCCCTTCTTCCATTAACTCTGTCCCCAAGGGTGGAATACGGTGAGGGGGGTGTCTCAGCTCCCAGAATGACTCATTTTCACCTTAACCATCTGCATCTTCCTTACCAAAGACTTCACAAAACCCTCGCCAGGAAAAGGGGGCTGAGAGGAGGCAGAGACCCACTCCTGACTCTGTCACTTCTCTGGCTGGCAGATGAGACACAAGTTAACATTGCAGAACCACAGCTTTTTAAATGCAAAATTAGTCCAATAACTATATTCACTTGGAGCTGCTGTGAGCTTTAATGAAACAACATATTGGATGCGTCGGGCAGAATGTAGTCTAATAGTGGCTAAGAAAGCAGACTCGGGGGCCACACTGTTAGGGCTGTGTTCTGGTCCTGGCACTTCTCTCTTACCAGTCACACAGCTGGTAACCCAGGCACCCTCCTGAGTCCCTCTGAGGACTCAGTTCCCCCGTATGGGACACAGTGATTTCAACAACGGAGATGATAACAGCGCCTCTATCATGGGATTGTGCTATGGATGAAATGCTGCCTAAGGTAATACATGTAAAGTATACACAAAAGTGCCTACACACAGTGACAGTCATTAAGTATGAACCGTTGTTGTTGTTGTTATACACCTCCTTTTCCCCTTTTGAGTGTATACTTTTAAACATCCTTTCTATGGATTCTACTCTGTGCAAAAACAGACTGACATAACAGTCCCAAGACTGCATCCCTTAAAAAGGCCTGCTACAAGGACAGCCTTTGGCTGACATTTGGGAACTCAGCTTTTGGGAGGCTTCTTTCCATTTCCTGTTAAGAATAGTTTACTGTGCCTAAACTGTCTACATACACAATATCATTTAAGCTGAATACTTGCTTTTCCCCTGGGAGTCTGGAATTGTGGTAGGTGCCAGGCAGAGAGGGCGCCTATGTGAGCAGCCCCAAATACAATCCCTGGACACTGAGTCTCAGGAGCTTCCCTGGTAGACAACATTCTACACCTGTTGTCACAATCCATCGCTGGAGGACTTAAGCATGTCCTTCCTGACTGCACTGGGAGAGGACTCCTGCAAGCTGGCACCTCATTTCCTCTGGACTTTGTCTCATGCTCTTTTCCTCTTGCTGAGCTGGCTTTGTATCCACTTTCTGCAATAAATCATAGCATGAAGATGAGAGTCCGACAAGCCCTCCTAGTTGGGAGTTGTCCTCAGGACCCCCAACACTCACTTCATAGACTGGAAACCATGTTTACATACACTTTCTCATTTGTGCCTCCATCCATCCCTAGAAAGAAAGTACAACGGATACAGTACTTAGTATCCCCTTTTTACAGGTGGGGGGCGTACCAAGTGAGGCCCCCTCCAACTAACGCAGGATACGTGGCTTAGAGACAGCAACCTGGGGCTGGAGTGTTGAGCTCTTGGTCCTAAGTCCTAGTTCAGTGGTCTCCACCTTGCCCCCTGACCCCACGTCAGTCTGGGAGGGGTGAAGGTGGTGACAAGGGGGCAAGGATGATAATCATGATGACAAGCACTATACATGCCCACATTAGGGGGCCTGGCCCTCTGTGTTCATTGTCCTACATTTGACATCATAACAACCTGAAAGGTAACTGTTAGTATCTCTGTTTAATAGATGGGAGAGGAGGTTCAGGAAGTTCAGAAATCTGCCTCAGGTCACAAGTGAACACGTGGTAGAAACTGAACCCAGAATAAGGCCTGACTCCAAAATGCACATCCCTGGTTATTTCATTACAGTGCCCATGACTCGGCCGTACCAGGAAATTCTAATCTTCCCTTCAGAGCTGACTACCTCTTCTCCCCCAGATCCCTGAAGTTCCCTTACCGCTCAGCTCCTGTCCCCAGTATTCCTTATCTGAAGGTCTCCAAACCTCTAGTTCAGCTTCAGGTTCTTCTGGATGTAAAGTGTGGGGACTGGAGGTAAAAAGGCATCAGGAAAGCTGGCAGGTGGTGGCCAAGAAGGCAGGCTCTAGGGTCAGACTACTTGGGTTTGCAACTTTTAAACTGTGATCTTGAACAAGGTACTTAACGTCTCTGGGTTTCAAGCTTTCTTAATTATAAAATAGCATAGTAATAACACCAGCCACCTTGAAGAGTTGTGGTGAGGATTTAATGAAATAATACATGTGAAGTATTGTAACACAGCCTGGCAGTAGCGAGTGCTCAATAAATGTTAGCTAATACTACTAGGATAGTCATTCTGAAAAATGCACTGGGATTTTAATTCCAGTTTCTGAGTCCCAACTGTGCCACTCAGAAGCTGTCATATGGACTGTGTACAAAGATATCTAAAACTCCTCTGTGTACTCAAGACCCAGTTTAGTGCTGGGTACAAGGCAGACCTTCAGAAAGTTCTGTGGAAATATTTAGGATGATCTTTGAAAGCCCCTGGTGACTCAGACTGGTAAAGAGCCTGGCCTGCAAAGCAGGAGACCTGGGTTCGAGCCCCAGGTTGGGAAGATCCCCTGGAGAAGGGAATGGCAACCCACTCCAGTATTCTTGCCTGAAGAATCCCATGGACAGAGGAGCCTGATGGGCTACAGTCCATGGGATCGCAGAGTCGAACACAACTGAGCGACTAACACTTTCACTTTGAAAGCTCCATTTCTTTCAAGTCTCAGGGTCCCGGTCTGTAAGGGGAGGGCAGCAGAAACCAATCCCAAAGGTCCTCAGCAGGTGACCCATTCATTCTACTGAGCTCCATTCCAGTCTCAAGTCATCTTTTCAAGAAAACATTTATTTACTTGGCTGTGCTGGGTCTTAGTTGCAACATGTGGGATCTTTAGTTGCGGCATGTGGGATCTAGTTCCCTGACCAGGGATTGAACTTGGGCCTGCATTGGGAGCATGGAATCTTAGCCACTGGACCACCAGGGAAGTTCCCCCAAGTATTCCTGAGGGGAGATTTCCCACCCTTGGGATCAGCAACACGCTCTCTCCATGAGTTCTATTATCTTGGACAAACTGCCTCTCTAGGATTACACTGATTTAGACTCGCCAGGTCCCTAAAAACAAGCAGCTGACACATTTCAGTAGCTCCTGGCTCCTTTGGATATTAATGGATCATCACATCTGGGGAAGAGGCTACAGTGCCCCGCCACCTATTTTAAAAAGTGATAAGCTGCTTTTAATTTGCTTTATGTGCTAATTCATCACAGCTACTTTTATAAAATGCCATTAAGACTCACACTTTCCACCCAGGGTGCTTTTAACAAGTCCATTAGACAAGTGGAATTAGACATGAATAATTCAATGGCTCTCCCATCCCTCCTGCCCCTCCTGCATTTCAGCATGTGGCGGCCCCTTGCCCCCCAGGGAAGCCTAGGGAGGGAGGGGTGAAGCAGATGTTTGTCCTCATGGCAGGCCAGCCTGGCTGCAGAGACCTAGGCACCAGACCAAAATTGTGCTTATTAAGTGTCCCACAATGTGCTAAAGACATTCTATTCACTGTCTCCCTCAATTTGCTGGGTTTGAGCCAGCATACCAGTTATACACCAAGCTTTGGAGAAAGGAAAGATCTGGGTGTTAAGTCTCAACTCTGTCATTGCTAGTTGTGAATTTTAGGTCTGTGGCTTAACCTCTTAGATGACCTCTTAACCAGAGACGACCATTCTCTCATTGATCACATGCAGATAACGATGGCATGAACTCACAAGACCGTCATGGAGATACTGCTATGGCACGGTGCCTGTAAAGTTCCCAAGAGACCTGCACAGAATGAATCCCCTTCGTTATTATTTCTGTTAACAATCCTGCCATGTAAGCATTTTGGATCTCATAAAAGAAATGAGAGTCAAAGAGCCGAAATGAAAAAAAAGCTAGTAAGTGGCAGAATCAGGATTTAAACAAGACAGATGTGTCTGAATCAAACGCCTGTGCTCTGATTGCAGAATTCAGCTTGGAGCTCCTGATAAGGGATGCAGTCAGTACTTAGATCTCATCCCCAAAGATTTCATGATCAATGGATGATCGCCTTGACGCTGACACTGTGGACTAGACGTCAGGAGAGAGGCGCATGTAGTTTACTGAGCACATGCCCAGTTCTCACGCTGCCCTGAAATGTGTATTTTAGCCTTGTGCTGCAGAGGAGGAGACACAAACTTCGATAAATTAAGCAACATGTCCAGGAGTACGTCAGCTATCAAGGTGGGCTTCAGCTTTTGTGCCCTATGCCTTTGTTCTTTAAGATGCTTTGGGGAAATGAGGTAAATTTACACGTGGCTAATATTTATGTGTCTCACTGAAGGTCCTCTGGGGCATCTTCCTCATCAAGCCCCAAGCTCCTTCCCTGGGAGTTAAGTTCCCCGCTCACATACTCTGATCTCATTCTGCTTTGTGCTTTTTAACATTTGCAAATTCTATTTTGCATGAGTATGGGGATGGGGAAGGTTCACATTCCTCCCAGCCCCAGAATCTAGCCCATAAGAGATGATCAAGAAAAGTTATTTTCTGTTATTCAGTCTGTAACCTATGCCCGTCATAGGGTAATTCTTGGAATTCAATAGTTCACTTGCTTTCCTGTAAAGGCCTGGGCAGTTGGAAATAGCAAGTAAGGAAGGCCTGAGTGACACCCAGCATAGGCCTCCCTGGCTTCTGTAGGAAATGACGAACATACGTGCACCATTCCTGTCTCTCAAGTTAGAACATATCCACCCCAGGTGGAGGGTGACATGCAGCTCTGGACCGATGTCTTCTCACATCTCCTTGAGAAGCCATATACACCCCTGTAGATGAGTCATCATGTCCAAACTTAGCTCTGTCAAGGCCACTTATTCTCCCATCCATCTCAATACTAAACTTCCCCCAGTGAAAACAGTGGTGAGAACCACCACCAAAGTCAGTCTAGAGGATGGGAACAGGCTAGCCTCTGCCAATCCTTGCTAAGAGGCCATTGACCACGATGCTGCTGTTTACTGAATGGTTGCTGAGCACATAGTAAGCCTACAACATGTCAGGCGCTGTTCTGGGTATTTATTATTTGTGATTCAAAAGATAACCCTTAAGAGTTTGGAATGGTCATGTACACACTGCTATATTTAAAACAGATAAGCAACAAGGACTTACTCTACAGCACAGGAAACTCTGCTCAGTGTTATGCGGCAGCCTGGATAGCAGAGGGTTTTGGGGGAGGATGAATACATGCGTATGATGGCTGAGTGCCCTGTCACCTGAAACTATCACAACATTGTTAACTGGCTATACCCCAGTACAAAATAAAAGTTTAGAAAAAAAGACCACTTAAAAGGCAAGCATTGTTCCCATTTTACAGAAGGGTAAATACACTCTATACCATGGACTGTGGTATCACATGGGTTATTCCACTTAATCACCAATAACCTAGTAAGGCAGGTTTGTGTTCTTTAAAGACACCCTTTTCAACACGCCAGTGTTTCCTTTTACGTGAGGGGGCTATTGGGAAAATGCCAGTTTCTACTGGACCCAAGGCACCAGGCAGTCACTGTTATGAAGGAAGATGGAACTAATTGGGCACCAACCAGAGGTCCTCACAGTCTGGGCCTCTGCACAGCGGTGGCGTTTTGATCATAATCAGGGAGGAAGCATCATTTCCGGGGGCAACAACTCTCTGTCTCTCTGTTTCTCCTGAGTCTCCAGTGCTCCCAATTCCCCAAGGGATGTGGCATGAGCCGATTTCACATGTCTGGAGGTCTGCAAGTTGATCATTTCAGACAACTCATCATCAGAGTCTCCAGGGACGGGGCCCATTCCAGGCTGTCTTCTCTCCCAGGCTGTCCTATCATCTGTCAGGTTGGTTTACAGGGCAGCACCGGCTGACAGGCCCCCCATCGGAGGGAAGCAGAGGCAAATCTGGACCTGCACAAAGGCAGGCTCGACAGACCACAGCGAGTGGCACTTCAGCTTTCAGGGTTGGGTGAGGCTATAAAGATTAATCATCTCAAAACCACTGTCTTTTCCCCCGAAATGCTATCAGCTGGCTACTCAGCAAATGAAATATGGGAAAGAAGAACATGACTAGGATGAATAGCCCACGTTTTATGACAGTTCTAAGAGCTCTTTATGTTCTGGCCTTGGTTTGTCAGACCATCGAGATATATTAATCAAGATATTCAGAAAGGCTGACAAAGCCCCGACTGCAGCCTTTTATTTCTGATCTGACCTAAAAACGCAGAGCAAACTTTGGTATCTACTTTTTAGGGCCTTAGTGTCACAAATTAGTAAGCTTGCAGTACATGTGTGCGAAGTCGCTTCAGTCATGTCCGACTCTGTGCGACCCTATGGGCTATAATCTGGCAGGTTCTTCTGTCTGTGGGATCTCCAGGCAAGAATACTGGAGTGGACTGCAATGCGAGAGAAAAAGAATATCCTGATTTGGAGTTTCTTTATTGCTGATAAACAATTATCATCTAAATATTTAAATTTATATACAGAAGACTTATGTCAAGATCGTGAGACCTCACATAGTCCTAGGTTCAGACAGGGGCTCTGCCAGTTAAGCACTCATGTGATTTTCATGTCTGTACCGCTATCTCCAGAGGTACAAAATAAAGGGCAAGAATCCTTATCCAACAGAGTCCTCATGAGAATTATATGTATCAGAGCTTTTAGTACTCAGTAAGAGCTCTATGTTTGTTCACTGAATCTAAAATCTAAACTTCTTCCCTGTAAATTCCACCCCTCTTCTAGTGTTGCTCATTGGAGCATAAGTAAAGGAACCCTATCTCTGCTTTCCAAAAACACCTTAAGTATTTACTGATTGACAACTGATACCAGCTGATGTGGTGCTGGGCTTAGAAGAAGGTGCTGGAGACAGTTCATTTCTCTCATGAGCAAATGAAAAAGGGGGGAAAGACATCCAAGAACAGTCCATACACCTTCCCCAAATCCTTAGTGGTAGTTTATCTGGATCAATGATGAAATTCACATACCACAAAACCAGACTCCTGGATAATGACTTCAGCTCCACCAATACTGAGTTTCTTTTTTTTTTAATTTTGTTTGTGAACGTCAGAAAACTGTGGAAACTACCAGACTAGACTGAAGCAAGAGAAAATCTGCAATTAGGGATAACTTCACCTCAAAATCTCATATATATCCATTAAGGCTCCCATTATCACCTACTGAAAGAGGGCAGTTAGAGAAGACAGAAGATGCTTCCTTACTCACCTGGGGAAAAACACTGAGTTCAGGATGTGATTTAATTTACATGCATGAGATAACAGTCACTGAAATATTAAAAGCAACATTATTTACAGAGTGCCCATTATGTGCCAATCATTGTTTTTGCCGAGGACTCAGAAATACACAAGAGGCTTGCTTCCTGTCCTCATGGAGCTTAATATTTGGTTGAGGATACCAGTAAGGAGTGGGCTTGCCTGGTGGCTCAGAGAGTAAAGAATCTGCTTGCAATGAGGAAGACTAGGGATTCAACTCCAGCCGATCCCCTGGAGAAGGGAATGGCTATCCACTCCAGTATTCTTGCCTGGAGAATTCCATGGACAGAGGAGCCTAGCGGGCTACAGTCCATGGGATTGCAAAGAGTTGGACATGACTGAGCAACTAACACTTTCATTTTTCATGAGTATGGGGTATATTAATTTGGCTACTCATTTATTCATTCAGCAAATATTTATTAAATGTGTACCAATGATGATTCTAGGAACTTGGGGTCTACTGGTGAACGAAAACAAGACAAAATTTCATGACTTCATGGAGCTTATATTCTAGTAAGAGAAGATGGGCAAAAAACCAATAAACCTGATAAGTAAGCAAAGAGTATATTAAGTTAGGAGTGGCTAATTGGTATAGAACAAGTTAAAAATAGAGCAAAGTAAGAGGTATCAAGATTTTGAGATGGGGAAGAATTGTGGTGGTTAAGGTTGCATTTATAAATAGGGAGCTTATCCTATCTTTGACAAAGGAGGCAAAAATATACAATGGAGAAAAGACAGTCTCTTCAACAAGTGATGCTGGGAAAACTGGTCAGCTATATGTAAAAGAATGAAACTAGAACACTTTCTAACACCATACACAAAAATAATCTCAAAATGGATTAAAGACCTACATATAAGACCAGAAACTATAAAACTCTTAGAGGAAAACAGGCAGAACACTCTCCAACATAAATCACAGTAAGATCCTCTATGACCCACCTCCTAGAGTAATGGAAACAAAAACAAAAATAAACAAATGGGACCTAATTAAACTTAAAAGCTTATGCACAATGAAGGAAACTATAAGCAAGGTGAAAAACACAACCCTCAGAATGGGAGAAAATAATAGCATCTGAAACAAATGACAAAGAATTAATCTCCAAAATATACAAGCAGCTCATGCAGTTCAATACCAGAAAAACAAACAACCCAATCAAAAAGTGGGAAAAAGACCTAGACAGACATTTCTACAGATGGCTAACAAACACACGAAAAGATGCTCAACATCACTCATTATTAGAGAAATGCAAACCAAAACCACAATGAGGTATCATCTCATGCCAGGCAGAATGGCCATCATCAAAAAACTACAAACAATAAATGCCGGAGAGGGAGTAGAGAAAAGGGGACACTCTTACACTGTTGGTGGGAATGCAAACTGGTACAGCTACTATGGAGAAGAGTGTGGAGATTCCTTAAAAAACTGGAAATAGAATTGCCATGTGACCCAGCAATCCCACTGCTGGGCATACACACTGAGGAAACCAGATCTGAAAGAGACACGTGCACCCCAATGTTCACTGTAGCACTATTTACAATAGCTAGGACATGGAAGCAACCATTGGCAGACAGATGGATAAGGAAGTTGTCGTACACATACAAAACGGAATATTACTCAGCTATAAAAAGGAATGCCTTTGAGTCAGTTCTAATGAGGTGGATGAACCTAGAGCATATCGAACGGAGTGAAGTAAATCAGAAAGAGACTCCCTATATGCAAAACAGAAAAAGAGACACAGAAATACAGAACAGACTTTTGAACTCTGTGGGAGAAGGTGAAGGTGGGATGTTTCGAAAGAACAGCATGTATACTATCTATGGTGAAACAGATCCCCAGCCCAGGTGGGATGCATGAGACAAGTGCTCCGGCCTGGTGCACTGGGAAGAGCCAGAGGAATCGGGTGGAGAGGGAGGTGGGAGGGGGGATCGGGATGGGGAATACGTGTAAATCCATGGCTGATTCATATCAATGTATAACAAAACCAACTGAAATGTTGTGAAGTAATTAGCCTCCAACTAATAAAAAAAATTAAAAAATGAAAAAAAATAAAAAAAATTCTCAATGAAAATAGACCTAGCCTAATGATCAAAATAGAAACAAGTTGTATGGTTAAGCAGTTTGTGCTTTTATTTACGTTTTTCTCATTAGGTTTCAGAAGTCTTTTAAAATTACTCTGGACTGTTCTGCAGAAATTAAAATAAAGACTCTAGCTTTTTGGAAAAAAAAAAAAAGAAAGAGAAAGACAAATACTGTGTATTAACTCATATGTGGAATTTAGAAAGACAGTACCAATGATCCTACATGTAGGGCAGCAAAGGAGACATAGATGGAAAGAACAGACTTTTGGACTCAGTGGGAGAAGGTGAGGGTGGGATGATTTGAGAGAGTAGCATTGAAGCATGTACATCACCACATGTAAAATAGATGACCAGTGCAAGTTTGATGCATGAAGCAGGGCACCCAAACCTGGTGCTTGGGGACAACCCAGAGGGATGGGGTGGGGAGGGAGGCAGGAGAGGGGTTCAGGCTGGGGGGACACATGTACACCTTTGGCCGATTCATGTCGATGTATAGCAAAAGCCTTCACAACATTGCAGAGTAATTATTTTCCAATTAAAATAAATTAATTTAAAAAATAATAAATAAATAGGGTGCTCAAGGTAGGATTGGTTGAGAAAACCATCTGAGGGGAGGCCTGAAGGAGACGAGGGAGTTGGTCATGCTGGGCTCTGAGGAAAGTGTTCTAAGAAGAAGAAACAATGGTGCAAAGGCCCTAAACAGTTAAAATTGGGCATAATAGGCAATATCCTGAGAATTACTGTGAGGTGCCACAGGACGTCGGGGTAGGAACCCCCGGCATATGTTGAGAAAGGAGTTCATGAACAAGGGAATGACTCTCCCAGATCTATTAGCTGAGACTTGGTAGCACCCCTCCCACCCCACCCAACTGAGCAGGTGTGTCCCTAACAGGAACCCCTCAGTGGTAACAGTGATCTCACGTCTTGAAGACTCCATTTTCTTCCCTCAGTGTCTCCACTTGTGAATGTCTCCTTGGAAGCATGCACAAGAATTGGGCCACCGAAGAGCCTCCCATCTTCTCTTGGATACATTCTACTACAACTCACATGCTGCAGATGGAATTTTTTAGCCAAGATTTTTTCTTAACGTTGTTTTAAAAAGTTGAAGCATTAACCAGATGTAAAGAAATAAGCATAAAATCGTCAACGAATTTCAATCTTGTCTTTGAAACTCGTGACGTTCCTGGAAACCCTCTGAGCCTATCCATTCCCCTCTCTGTGCCAGGCTGCAACCTTGTACCTGGTTATATTCTTGCACTTAGCAGGAGGCATCTTGGTTGATTTGCCCGTGAGGGTATTTCGCTGCTATACAGCTCAGCTCCTCAGGGTTAGGACAGTGTCTCCTTTGTCTTTGTGTCTCTCCCACAGAGCACAGAGGAGGAGGTGTTCATAACACGAGGCTACATTGAACTGAACAGAATTCAAAACCCATGTTCTGTGATCCTGGGAGCATGACTTCATCCCTTTGGGTTGCCTCCTGTGTAAAATGGGATTTAAAATACTATATTTTATGAGTTCTAAGATGTGCCCTTTTTTCATCCTCATAGCTCAAAAGTTAGGAAGTATCCTACTACCAATGCCACCTCGCATCCATAACTTAGCAGACAGCGTTCTTGCTTTCTTTGTGACACCCGGAGCACATCCTACCATCAGTGACAGTGAATTCAGCTGAAACACGGCAGGAACCGTCTGACAGTTGTTGTGAGAACCGATGAATTAAGAGTGAAAGGCCCTCCGTATCGGTATATGCACATATATATATACACATATTTATTGTGTTGCTATTTATCATGGGTCAGCTAGGGTCACCCCGTCTTCCTCTCCTCTTCCTGTGCACATCTGCAAACCCCTCTGGTACTGTCTGCTCAGTGACTGCAAAGTGCTGACAGGCCAAATGCTGCGCCGCAGCCTGACTTGCTCGGGGAGAGTTCTTTTCAACAGTTCTGCTTAATTGAATGAAATGTCTACAGGGAATGTCCCAGCCTTGGCTAGTAGTTCAGGAATTTAGGGAAAGAAAAAGGAACTAACAATATACAGAATATTAGTGTTTATACTTTTAGTATCCATAGATTCTGTAACTATTGTTAGAATCGTATTTCCACAGCACAAGCTTTTAACTTTAGCACTGAAGTCTCCATGCCAGAGCATTTTCCATGCACTGCACGTTATTCATTCATTCATCTATTGAACACCTACTACACCCCAGGCACCAGAATAATGGAAAGTACTGGCCAGATCTGGGAGACTTCTCAGCTGTACCATCTACTTGCTCTGTGGCTATAGTCAGGGTCCTTAAATTCTGTTTCTCATTGTGTGAAGCCTAATTTCTGCCTGCCATGGACTGAACGTTTGTGTCCCCCACAAAATGTGTATGTTGAAAACTTACCCTCCAAAGTGGGTCCTTTGTGGGATAGTTAGAATTAGATGTGGTAGTGAGGGTGGATTAGCACCCTTGAAAGTCATGAAAGACTTTGCTTTTTCTTTCTTTCTCTACCATACAAGGATATGATGACAAATTAGTAAACTGAAACCCAGAAGAGGGCCTTCAACTGTGCTGGTGCCCTGATTTCAGACTTCCAGCCTTCTTTTGTCCGATGTTGATAAGTTTTTGGTTCTTTGTTGCAGCAGCTTGAACTGACAAAAGACACTGCCTACTAGATGCTGTTGGGTTGAAATGAGGTAACATATGTAAAACACCATACTACAATATGGTGTCTGGTGCATAGATACTCAGAAAACTGCAAGAATAATATGTACTGGCACAGAAAACTATTTTACAACTCAACTTTTATGGGGTGAAGTACCATTTTTCATTTTTAGTATAAATCTATCTATTTAACATTTATCTGGCTCTTCCTAAGTGACAGGCCTGGGGCTTGTGCTTCTATTGGAATTATGCGAAAGAGGCTGGAGTAGAGGCGTTTCCTGTGGGCCAGAGAGTTGGGCGATGGCTTGCTTTTCCTAAGGCTTTTCTCATTCCATTTGGTAAAGCAATCAGAGAGTCCTGTGGAACTGCTCTAAAACAGTCAACACGCACAGCTTTTAGACTGTGATGCCATGCATTCATTCCAGCCACACTTAATAAACACCTATTATGTGCCAGGCATTATACTAAGTCCTGGGGTTTTAGCGGTGAACAAGTAAAACAAGGTGCTCCTATGAAACTGAGGAAAGACAGATGTGAAAGGAATAATCACCAGTATGATACATCTTAAAAAGCAGATGGGCAAATAACCCATGAGAGTATTCAGTGGAGAGAAACAGCCTACTCTGGGGAGAATGGGTTAGGCAGGCTTCCAGGAGGAACTGTTTAACCTGAGACCTGCAGGATGAGCAGAGGGAGGCAGAGGGAACAGGCATTCAGGCACTCCCAAGAGCAGCAGGGAACCTGAAGGAAGACAATGTCCAGGATGGCCCAAAACGAGACCAGAGAACAAAGGAGAGGCTGGGACCCAGGGGGACCTTGTGAAACAGACTTTCCCCTCTTCTAGGCATTGGGAGGCCATTAGAGAATTTAAAACAGGATAGTGAGTTGATCAGATAGGCATTGGAAACGTCTTTCTGGACGTAAAGTGCAAAGTGGGTTGGACAGAAGTGCACTGGGCAAGAGTCAATGCTGAAACCCTAGGGAGCAGGCTGAGGGAGTAATCCAACGATGATGCCTTGATCAGGGTGGTGGCAACGGGGTGGACAGAGGTTCCGGATGTTTACTTTGGCCAGAATCTGTCTGTCTGTCCATTCTCTCACTGCAATCTACGTGCAAAGTTTTATTACCAGAATAATTTTTTTTTTCTTTAAGAGAAGGCTTCTGGAAACCTAACAATTAAGCCTCTGGCTGAAAACAGGGAGGCAAAACAGAACTCTGGCATCTCTTCCACTTCAACTGCACAGCAGCCAAAGGCCCCTAAGAAGAACCCGGGATTCCTTAAATCAGAGTGTGAAAAATCTTCAACCTAGTACTTCAACCTAGTATTCCCAAGCACTCCGAAGCGAAGAAATCTCTCTTCTTTTATTGATGCTACAATACCCCCAAATGCACCTCCAATTCCCACAAAGGTTCATTTGTTTTCAAAATGGATGCTTGATGAAAATTCTCCTTGGAGCATTTTGGGACAGGTGAGCAATGCCTCCCTGAAATAACTAGAGATGACTCTGAGGGATGCAACTGTGATCAGTTCTCTCAATGAGAGAGAACAAATCACACTACAGAATGCATTTCAACAGATATTTGTTGCATGTGTTTTGAGGAGAAGACCCTTTTCTGTTCTCAGAGGCTGTTTATATTGACAAGCAGAAGACAGTTCCTTAGAAGAAGAAAAATTTTCTTGTTAGAATGCCAACACTTTCTAAGAGAACAAGAGGAAGCTCTGCACGGCACATCAAGTGGAGCGTGTGTGTGGACTGAGAGGAATCTGACAGGTGGAGAAACAGTCTTTATAATGAGAGGAGGAAGGAATGAGAAATTGCAGCTTGATACCATTTTTCACGTTAGCCAAGGCTGGGCTTGATAAAGAAGTCAATGGGAAACCCTTCAGTTGGCCAATCATGTCTGGTTGAAGTGTGTAAACTGGGCAGGAAAGCATGAGATGAACTTGGCGACGCTAGTTATTCTGAGCATAGTCAGCACCCAGTGGAAGGTAAGCTTGGATGATGTCAGGGAAGACGTCTGGATGAGAAGCTAGAGGGGAGAACAATTGGGGCTGGAGCCCTGGAGAGTGGCCCTTGGAGCCAGCGAGATCTACAGCTCTAATCATCAGCCTGTAATGTGAAGCCATGACTGTCCTTTCCTATCCCATGGTCCCATTTTTCAGTGCTCATAACACTGCTTGGGGACTGCCTTAGAAATAAATACCCTGTCTGCTTTCTCTTCTCACCTGGGTCCCAACGTTTATTAAGTGCTTCTTAAATGCCCTTCCTACTGTGTTCAGTGCTGAGGTAAAAAAGTAAGATGGTATTTTTGCCTTTACATAATGTATGTCTAGTTTTGTTGTTTAGCCAAGAAGTCGTGTCCGACTCTTGCATCCCCATGGACTGTAGCCTGCCAGGCTCCTCTGTCCATGGGATTTCCCAGGTAAGAATACTGGAGTGGGCTGCCATCTCCTTCTCCAGGGGAACTTCCTGACCCAGGGATTGAACCTGGACACTGTGTGTCCTGCATCACAAATGGATTCTTTACCGCTGAGCCATCAAGGAGTTTATTAAATGCAACAGTAGAAGCCGTACAGTCTGTGAAGCACACCAAGCGTGGCCCACCCTGAGTGACGAACCACCCGCTTCTAACGGAGCGTTTGGATCTCATGCTTTGTAAGGATGCAAGCTGTTCTTGATGGCGCCAGGGGTTAAGCCACAGAGCAAAAGAAAAGGTCTTGTGACCTAAGCTCTTGGCGATAACCTTTAAGGCTGGAATTTCATGTCTTTAGGAACTTCCCATCACCTCTGGTTTTGGCAGAGGTATCTGATACAAGTGTCAAAGAAATACTAATCTCTAGGCTGTCCATCATAGCCACACATTTGGCTGGAGTACTTTTTGCCTTGAATCAAAGGTTGGAAATTATAAACAAAACCCATAAAAGTGGCTTATGGCTCTTTCATCACTTAGATTTAGGCATAACAGCAACTGGCAGTGGAATAATTAGGCAAAATGAATGCTTGATACCCAACAAAATTGCCAAAAGAAAGCAGGAATTGGGTTTTGAAGAAATGCCACACAGACAGGTAATTTGGGGCAGTAGGGAGCAAGATTTCCTGCTTTACAGATGGGTGAGCATCCTAAGGGAACCAACTTGTTGTGAAGTTAATCAAGGTAGACTGTTTGGCAAGAAAGAGGCTCATTGCCGAGGACAGATTTAGATCCATTCTGGCAGGAAGGAATATCCACAAGGGGCCGTTTTCAAATCCATTTAATCAGTTAGGGAAGATGGAGTTACTGACATCAAGCAGGGGAAGGATATGAAATCTATAAAGTAGGCAAAGAAATATGTATTTGAGTGAAGAAATTTGTTTGATGATCCACAGAGATATGGGCTTTTGTAATTTCATGGTAGACTCACAAAGTTCATGATTTCTCTAAATTGGCTCTAGAGGTAGTCCCTTACTTAGACTGGTCTCCCACAGGGATTTCTTATGTTTTCCTGCCCTTGCTCTCTCTCCTTCCCTCCCTTTCCCCCCTCCTTTGGTTGTTTTCAAAATCTGATACATTTGATAACTCTTTTGTGGCTTTAAGCCAGTAATGTTGTTTTGATAAAACTGTTATAGGTTTAAATTGTTTTAATTTCATTGTTGTCTTCAGTCAGTCTTTTCTGACATATGACATGAAAATACCAGTTTACATTCTTTTTTCCAGGTAATGATGCCTTAGTCTATCTATTTTCTGCTAGCATGGGGTTCAAAAGGCAGAGGAAACGAGGAAAGAAACTCACAGTTATTAAGCACCTATGATTGCCTAGACGTTAGAGCAGGCGCTTTACATATGTTGGCATTAAATAATAAGAGCATTGTGAATTAGTTATTAATTTCTCCATTTTACAAACTGAAAAAAATAAGGTTCAGGGATGTTAAGTAATTTGACCATGGCTAACTGGTAGGCAAGTGGAAGACCTAGGAACTGAACCCAAATCTGTCTCTCATGTTGCGACTGTCCACTGTGTGTCTGCCTCTGAGGGGCATCTTCTCTCCAAGAGAAGGATCACATCCTTTGAGCTCTGGGCAGGACTGATAATTGTAGCACCTACTTTCATGTTAACATCCATTGGTTCAACTTACATGAGTTAACCACATACTATTGGGCTGGCCAAGAAGTTCGTTCCAGTTTTTCTGTTACGTCTTATGGAAAAACCTGAATGAGCTTAAAGGCCAACCCAATGCATGTAAAAAAAACCAGTGCTAGATACTGTGTGTGTTTGTGATCCCTTCCTTCAATGTGATTCTAGTCTAGCGTGAGAAATAGTTAGGTGCACAAATAATTATAAGACAAGGTGTAATGTAAAAGGCACAAAAAAGGATGACAAGCAACATGCTACTGAATAGATTGAAGAAAGATTAACATTAATTCCAATGACCAGACAAGGCTTCAAGGAAAAGGTGGTGTTTGCAACTGGCCTTGAAGAATGCATATGACTTGGCTAAAGAAAGATGAAAATAAAGAACATTAGGGGCTGAGGATACAGAATAAACAAAAGCACCAAGTTACAGAAGGATGGTTTAGGTATAGAGAATTATCCACTGTCCAGAACCCCTGGAGGTTAGTGAGTTTGCTTGGGTGTGTGGTGGGAAATGAGGTTGGAAAAGTAGATGGAGGACAGTGTACAGAGGAATTTGAAAGGCCCAATGAGGAGGCTAGGTGTCATTCTGTATGCAGAGAGCCTTAATCTCAGTCTCACAACCCTGTTGTGTGTATGAGTACACTCCAGGGCAACAGAGCCAGTTATTCTTCTATGAATGGATTCAGTGAATGATTTTTGCCTTGGATATGGTACGTTAGTAGAGAAATCAAGCAGTGGTTGGAAATGAGAATTTACACTTATAAGCAAGTCAAGTCTAGAGACAGATTTAAGTTGTTAGTCCAGAGTTGATCACTGAAGCCATGTTTGGCCCTCTACCCCTCTCTCTCAAATTGATAGAGAAGCCCAAATTTTAACCAAGTACAACTGAACACTGTTATATAGCTGAAAGACAACGTTTCTCATTATTTCCTTGCATTTGGCCAAATCCATGAAAGTATGATCCAACACACAAAATGTAACCAGTAGGGGTGTATGGCACTTCTGGGAAATCTACTTAAAAGGAACAGATCATTTTCTTTTGCGTTTCCTGGTTTTAGCAACACAGATGTGATGGTTGGTGCTCAGGCTGCGACGTTGGACATTGAGGACAAGGATCTAACCCTAGAAATGACAGACCAGTATGGAAGGAGTATGCAGGTTCCTGAGAAACCTGTGGACTGCCACAAGAGCCCTGAGCAGCTTACTGTGATGCTTCATGTATACATGACATAGAAAGCAACTTCCTGTTGAAGTCACGGGTTTGTTTGTTTGTTTGTTTTGCTTTTTATAGATAGTCAAACAATCATTTTTGATATGGTGGTTCAGTCATTCAATCATGTCTGACTCTTCACGGCCCCATGGACTAGAGTCCGCCAGGCTCCCCTGCCTGTAGAATTTTCTAAGCAAGAATACTGGAGTGGGTTGCCATTTCCTCCTCCAGGGGATCTTCCCAACCCAGGGATGGAACTGGCATCTCCTGTAGCTCCCGTATTTCAGGCAGATTCTTTATCATTGAATGAGATGAGAAGAAACTGCCAAGTT
Source organism: Cervus canadensis (assembly GCF_019320065.1). Classification (NCBI taxonomy): domain Eukaryota; kingdom Metazoa; phylum Chordata; class Mammalia; order Artiodactyla; family Cervidae; genus Cervus; species Cervus canadensis. The sequence goes on along the minus strand of NC_057414.1, from coordinate 6,100,928 downwards.
AACAGTGGAACAGGAGAGACGAGAAGGCTAAGGACCAAATCCTGGAGAGCGTCTATATTTGAAGAAGTTCAAGAGCTTGCAGAGTTGAGATTCAAAGCCAGATTAAAGGTGAGAAGTGTGTGTGAGTTCATGTGTGTGTATGTGTGTTGAGGGTCGGGGTGGGTGTTGAGAATTGGTGCTGGAAGTTCTACCCAGTCTGTTTTCAGAAACAAAAAAACAAAGTGCTGATGGTAGAGTCACTAAAAACTTCCAAGACAGGGGATTGGATTATGCAAGGCCCATTTCTGCTCCTCATTTTTCAGTCATTTAATTCACTCCATTTCCTCTGGGATAGAACGATCAAGAAGGACAGGAATGTCTACAGAATTTCCAGAATGTTGAATAGGGGGAAAGTGTTCCACCACAAACAGGTCTTTGATTATAGCTGTACTTGAGAATAAGTCTACCTTAAATCATTCTTTTTTATTATTATTATTTTTGTATTGAAGGATAATTGCTTTACAGAATTTTGTTTTCTGTCAATCCTCAACATGAATCAGCCATAAGTATACATATATCCCCTCCCCTTTGAACCTTCCTCCCATCTTCCTCCTCATCCCTCCCCTCTAGGTTGGTACAGAGCCCCTGTTTGAGTTTCCTGTGCCATGCAGCAAATTCCTGGTGGCTCTCTATTTTACATATGGTAATCTAAGTTTCCATGTTACTCTTTCTATACATCTCACCCTCTCCTCCCCTCTCCCCATGTCCATAATATTTTTTATGTCTGTTTCTCAACTGCTGCCCTGTAAATAAATTCTTCAGTATCATTTTTCTAGATTCCGTATATATGCTTTAGAATATGATATTTATCTTAATCTTTCTAACTTACTTCACTCTGTATAACAGAAAACAAAATAGGTTCTAGGTTCATCCACTTCATCAGGATAGACTCAAACATGTTCCTTTTTATGGCTGAGTAATATTCCATTGTGTATATGTACCACAACTTCTTTATCCATTCATTTGTTGACAGACATCTAGGTTCCTTCCATGTTCTAGCTATTGTAAATACTGCTGCAATGAACAATGGGATACATGTGTCTTTTTCAATTTTGGTTTCCTCAGAGTATATGCCTAGGAGTGGGATTGCTGGGTCACAAGGTGGTTTTAATCCTAGTTTTTTAAGGAATCTCCATACTGTCTTCCAGAGTGGCTGTATCAATTTACATTTCCACTAACAGTACAAGAGCATTCCCTTTTCTTTACACCCTCTCCAGCATTTATTGTTTGTAGACTTTTTGATGATGGCCATTCTGACTGGTGTGAGATGATACCTCATTGTAGTTTTGATTTGTATTTCTCTAATAATGAGTGATGTTCAGCATCTTTTCATGTGTTTGTTAGCCATCTGTATGTCTTCCTTGGAGAAATGTCTGTTTCTCCAAGGTCTTTTTCCCACTTTTTGATTGGGTTGTTTAACTGGCATTGAGTTGTATGAGCTGCTTGTATATTTTGAAAATTAATCCTTTGTCAGTTGCTTCATTTGCTATTATTTTCTTCCATTCTGAGGGCTGTGTTTTTCACCTTGCTTATAGTTTCCTTTGCTGTGCAAGAGTTTTTAAGTTTAATCAGGTCCCACTTGTTTAATTTTGTTTTTATTTCCATTACTCTAGGAGGTGGGTCATAGAGGATCTTTCTTTGATTTATGTTATCAAGTGTTCTGCCTATGTTTTCCTATAAGAGTTTTATAGTTTTTGGGCTTACATTTAGGTCTTTAATCCATTTTGAGTTTATCTTTGTGTATGGTGTTAGGAAATGTTCTAATTTCATTCTTTTACATGAAGCTGTCCAGTTTTCCCAGCACCATTTATTGAAGAGACTGTGTTTGTCCCAATGCATATTCTTGTTTGTTTTGTCAAAAATAAGGTACCTATAGGTTCATGGGTTAATCTCTGGGCTTTCTCTCTTGTCCCATTGGTCTGTATTTCTGTTTCTGTGCCAGAACCACACTGTCTTGATGACTGTAGCTTTGTAGGATAACCTGAAGTCAGGAAGGTTGATTCCTCCAGCTCCCTTCTTCTTTCTCAAGACTGCTTTGGCTATTCAGGGTCTTCTGTGTTTCCATATGAATTGTGAAATGTTTTGTTCTAGTTCTGTGAAAAATGCCATTGGTAATTTGATAGGGGTCACACTGAATCTGTAGATTGCATTTGGAAGTATAGTTATTTTCACAATATTGCTTCTTCCTACCTAGGAACATGGACTATCTCTCCATCTGTTTATGCTGTCTTTGATTTCTTTCATCAGTGTCTTATAATTTTCTGTGTACAGTTCTTTTGTCTCCTTAGGTAAGTTTATTTCTAGATATTTAATTCTTTTTGTTGCAATGGTGAATGGGATTGATTCCTTAATTTCTCTTTCTGAGTTTTCATTGTTAGTATATAGAAATGCAAGTGATTTCTGTGTATTGATTTTGTATCCTGCAACTTTGCTAAATTCACTGATTAGCTCTAGTAATTTTCTGATACAATCTTTAGGGTTTTCTATGTACAGTATCATGTTATCTGCAAACAGTGAGAGTTTTACTTCTGCTTTTCCAATCTGGATTCCTTTTATTTCTTTTTCCTCTCTGATTGATGTAGCTAGGATTTCCAGAACTATGTTGAATAACAAAGGTGAAAGTGGACACCCTTGTCTTGTTCCTGATCTTAGGGGGAATGCTTTCAGTTTTTCACCATTGAGAATAATGTTTGCTGTAGGCTTATCATATATGGCCTTTACTATGTTGAGGTAGGTTCCTTCTATGCCCATTTTTGGAAGAGTTTTAACAATAAATGGGTGCTGAACTTTTTCAAAGGCTTTTTCTGCATCTATTGAGATTATCATATGGTTTTTATCTTTCAATTTGTTAATATGGTGTATCACATTGATTTGCATATATTAGAGAATCCTTGCATCACTGGAATAAAATCAACTTGATCATGGTGTATGAGCTTTTGATTAAATCATTCTTTCACCCTGCATTTGGCATCATAAATGAATGCCCCTTCTCTGTTCCTGTAAAGCCTGGATGAAGTCCCAAACCTGACTGTTGGTGACTGCAAAGGGCGAGTGATGAAGTGGCCCTGCCCCCATCCCCTGCACTCTATCTATGCGTCCTGCAGACCAGTTCCAAGCTAGCAGCCATTTGTTAGGAGACTTCAGGTTCTGCAGATAAAAGGTAATTTTGATTTTCCTCAAAGATTATAAAAACCATTTAATTATACTGTAGCTTAGGGATAAGGGTTTCCCAGATGTTCAAGTCTGTTTGTTAGTTATTTTCAAGAACAATGTACAGTGCTGACAAGTTGTTGACAAAGCACCTTCACATACTCAGTCCTCATGGTAACTCCATGGAATAGGCAGTTTTATTCTCTGATTTATAATGAGACCCAGAGAAGATGATGAAGAGAAGGTGGATGATGAAGAGGATAATAATAATATAAATAGCTGTCATTTACTGAATCACTAGCAAGGACAACGCAGAGTGTTAGGAATGGAATTTTTTAATATTTATTTGTTTTTGGCTGCACTGGGTCTTTGTTGTTGCGCTCTGGCTTTCTCTAGTTGCGGTGAGCGAGGACTACTCTCTAGCTCGGTGGCCAGGCTTCTCATTGTGGTAGCTTCTCTTGTTGCAGAGCACAGGCTCTAGGGAGCTCAGGCTTCGGTAGCTGAGGCACAGAGGCTCAGCAGTCGTGGCGCACAGGCTCTCGAACACAGGCTTACAAGTGGCGTGTGGGCTTAACTGCTCCACGGCATGTGCACCCTTCTCAGACCAGGGATGGAACCCATGTCCCCTGCCTTTCAGATGGATTCTTATCCACTGTACCACCAGGGAAGTCCAGGAATATAAATTTTTTTTAACATTCACAGCAATTCTGCAAAGATGGATTTAGTAGATCCATTCTATAGATAATAAAATTGAGCTTCTAAGAGTTGAAGTGACTTAAAGGTCACACATTAGTAACTGGTTGAATCAATACTCTAACATCTTCTGCCTGCAAATCCATGGGCCTCTCACCTACCCCACAGTGAACATGGCACCAGGGAGCGTTTATCGTTTCCTGAGACTTACCCCTTGCCAGCATTTTTCTACACATAAACATCGCAGCTGACTTGTAATGACCCAGGAAGCTGTCATTTACCCTCCTCTGCCTTGGGAAATCGTTAGATGGTGAAGATACTAATATACTCGGTGCACTGAGACTGCTGAAAGGAGCCTGAGCTAGAAACACAAGGCTGTAACTAGTGATCACTTATGCAGGCTTTCTTTTGAATAATGAGAGAAATGTGTAAAGGGCAGGGCAAATAATGGGGTTTAATTAGTTCATTTTTATTATTATGCCAATAGAATTATTTTACATTGTTTCTATGCCGATGGGTGCACAACTTAATGTGCACCCATTTCAAAATGTGCTTTCAGTGTATTGAGAGAATAAATAAGCAAAACAAGAAAACCATCTGGTGAGGTTTAAGTAGGTTTTTCCTTTTCTCCAAAAACTTTGATGTTCTTTCATGTTCCTTTTTATTCTAATTAGAAATCAAAGATAACTAACATGGGCCAAATGCATATAGCAGACTCCAGTTCTTCACATTTCTTGTGCATCTTATTAATTAATCCACATTCAGTATGTAGGATCCCATGAATGAGTCATTTCCTGCACATGGGGAGTTGGCAGTAATATTTTTTCCTCAGTTCTTTACTACTGGGTTTTAACTTTGGAACTTTTAAATCAAATGGTCTTTGATCATGCCCCTCACTGAAGTTGTGAAAGGCCTTTTATTTATTTATGTTTTTAATAATTTTATGTCTTTTTGGATGTGCTGGATCTCCATTGCTGCAAGGGGTTTTCTCTGGTTGCAGCGAGCAGGGGCTGCTCTCCAGTTGTGGTGCACGGGCTTCTCGTTGCGGTGGCTTCTCTTGGGGCAGAGCACAGGCTCCAGGGCTTGCGGGCTCAGTAGGTGCGGCACATGGGCTTAGCTGCTCTGTGTCACGTGGGATCTTCCCAGGCCGGGGATGGAACCTGCATCTCCTGCATTGGCAGCTGGATTCTTTACCACTGAGTCATCAGGGAAGCCCCCATGAAAGGTCTTTTAAAGAAAACCAAAGGGAGTTCAGGATAACTGTGATGTAGGTTCTGAATAAAGAAAAGCCATTTGAAGTGGTAACACAGCATTAAGTGAGGATTTTGAACGTTCATCTTACCTGCTCTCCATATTCTGAGAGGTGCAGAAGAAATTCTAAAATATAACCTTCTGTAAAATATGATGAGGAGGCTAGAGGGTAAGAAGCATATTTTTTTTTTCTTTTTTTCTTTTCTTGTTTTTTTAAATTTTTTATTTTATTTATTTATTTATTTTTATTAGTTGGAGGCTAATTACTAAGCATATTAAGGTACACTTTTTTTTTTTTTTAAAGAAACTACCATGAGATGGGCTCTCTGCGAAGTGGTTCACAGACATTATTTGAATTCTCACAAGAACCCTACAAGGGAGCAGGTTTTTATTATTATCCTGACTTGGTGGATGCGGAAATTAAAGTCTGGAGAGGCTGTCCATTTTCGGTCAAAATTCATCTGATCAAAAAAATGAGAGCTTATCGTACAGAACCACTGTGATGATGAAATGAGATAGTACTCATTTCATCACTGTGAGATAGCACAGTGTAGGGCTCCTGTTGAAATGAATACTCATCTTATCTCGACACTCCTTTACAATATTAGTCTCAAGCATGGCACCGTCTCCTGAGCATTCGGGTTCTTGAAATACTCCTGTCTGAAACAAAACTGACAGTGACATGATTCACTGTTTTGATTGGAATTTATCAAGCTGCAGATATTTGGTCTGTTGGCCAGAATTTGTTGGTTGCTCACCATGGACCAGTTCCAGCATATTCTTGGAAAGTGCTTGAAAATTAGTAAGATGATTGTAATCATGTGTGTGTTTGGGGGTTTTCTGTGCTACAATTATCTGCAGATATGTCTATGTTGGGTATTGTAATCTTAAAGTGTATGTTTGTCCACTTGTGACAGGATGAGGTGTTCGTTTTTGATTCTCTTTTTAACTTCTACTGAACCATTTATTTCAGCAAAACGTGAAATTCAAGAGCTGAAAATTGTAAACATCACCAGAGCCCTGAGACAGCGCAGCAGGAGGAAGGCAGACCGCCCTGGAACGGGGCTCAGATGCCCGTGGTCTCAGTCACGACTCTCTTGCTGATCACCTGCCTGGCCGTGCTCAAGTCACTCCTCCCCTGGTTGCTCCTCAAGATCGTCACTTGTAAGCTGAGCGCACTGTACTCCGGCAGCCAAGTTCCCTTTCTTCTTTAATCCGACACTATGAGCCAGAATCCCCTGGGGGATTCTGCTGTTTGTCAGGTAAAGTTAGGGCCAGAAAGGAAAGAAGCCTGAACCTTACTAAGGGACCTAACCTCTCACCACTGATAAAAAAGTTTTTAAGTGATATAAAGTGAAAGATTTGTTTGCATTGATTATTAGTGGGTTATCTACTTGTTTTGAGAGGACAATTTTCTGTCCACAGGGATTAAATAAAATAGCTCCATCTCTCATAATGTCTCATAATGCCTCCCTTTCCATATCATCATCATTGTGAGTAGCCAAGACAGAAAGGTAATTGGCCACAAACACAGGATCACTTTTTTCCTGAACTGACTGGATCATGGAAAGGGATTTGAATCAATATCTCTCAGTCATAGTCTACAAGGAATTTCATTTCAAGTTGCCATTGCTCTTCATACAAATTCTAATCCAAGGAACTTACTTAACTGTATCATAACTGCTTAGTCATGCCTGACTCTTTGCAGCCCCATGGACTGTAGCCCACCAGGCTCCTATATCCATGGGGATTCTTCAAGGGAAGAATATGGAGTGGGTAGCCGTTCCCTTCTCCAGGGGCTCTTCCTCACCTAGGGATAGAACCCAGGTCTCCTGCATTGCAGGTGAATTCTTTACCACCTGAGTCACCAGGGAATTGTGAGTTATTGATCTCCCTGATCGACCTGGGAGGTCCTTGAGGGCCAGGGACCCATATTAATGACTACCACAGTGTCTGGCACAGACCATTTGCTATACAATAATTAAATTAACCATTTCTAACTATGATTTGACCTTGAGACTACAAACCCTTAGGTCACCTTCAGTCCTTGTTTACATAAGAGTATGATGGTGCTGAGGAATCAGTTCAGATTGTAATCTAAAGTCTTCAGAAGCATTGATAGCTGCATCCTTAACTCTCTTAACCTCTCACACTGGTTACTCAGCAAGTGAACAAAAACATTACACTGCCTCTTCTCCCTACCTCACTGCCTTTGGAGTTACATAAAACACTTTGATTTGCATCCAGAAAACTGAAAAGGAGAAAAAGGCAGAGAGTATCAGGTAACAGGGTCCTTATTAAGTCCTTGTGTGATTTTAAATCTCCAGTAGTTTAGGTAGAGAACATGATAGATACAACGTATAAATCAGATTTATAGCAAACTGAATTTCTCAGAAGTGGTAGAAATCTCTGTTCACTGCAGAGTACATAGTGCAATGTTTCTCAGAGTGTGTTCTGTCAGGGAATAACTGTTTACATGCCAGATTAAACAATGTTTGCTTACTCCTGGGCCCTTCTGAGCCATTAAAATAATCATTTGCATTGTGAATCTATAACAAAGGTAAATAATATGCAACTGTTTCACAAACATTTGAGATAAATGATTTGGAAGAGCACATGTTAGAAAACACTGATTTAGTTCAAATTGGACATTTCATAGACAGGAGTACTACTGACTGGCTTATCAACTGAGAAGACTTATCCAGGGATATTCAGTTTAGTTAGTATAAAGCAGGAGTGGATTTTAAGCAGTCTGGTTTCCAAAGAGTAAAACCTGTTTCCACTAGGCCAATGAGAGGGCTCTCTGCAGTAGCAACACCCTCTCTTCTATCTCATGAAGTCTTGTTTATTGCCCAATACTTAATGGTATCTTTAGTGCTGTGGGTTACAACCTCTGAGGTACTTGCGATTTTTAGTACAAAATGACTTTCCCAGAAATATAATTTTGCAGAGGAAGAGTACATGAAAGAAGTGTGGTTTAAAATTCACCTTTTGGGTATTATATAATAACATAGGGATACCTGCTGAGCTGTTGAACAGAAACATCTGGCAAAATAGAAAAACCAAAACAAACAAACAAAACCCTATAGGTACAATGATGACGAACACTGGGCATAGAGGAATGGGGTCATTTTCCCAACAGTCAGCAGGTTCTGTCTCGTCTATGAGCGACTGTCAAGACGCCTAAGCCCCAGCTGACCGCTCGAGTCCTCTCCTTTCCGCCCATCTAATCCCAATCACATTCTTCAAGAATCAGTTCATGTCAGACTTTTTTTCTACTGGGTGTTTTCTGACAATTTCATTCCTGTCCTTCTGTCCTCCATATTCCTTACTGATCTCAACTGCCTGAACTTCCATGTGATGGAAATGGAAAAGCTAAGCTTTTCTTAAGTTCTAGCTCTGCCTACATTTCACCATCTAAAGAATCTCACAGTGTTCCCATGAAAAGCTACTAACACACACACACACAAATATGGTACTTAACACAGTGCATGGCATGAAGGTATTATTTTTCTTCTTAACTGCTTGTACATTAGACCAACCTGCCCAACTAGACTAGATGTCAAGAATACTAAGGGCAGAGGGTATAATCCTACATTTTTTCTCTTTCTCTTTTACTCTCCACAATGCTAGGAATTCTTTCATCAAAGAACAACCTGTTAAATGCCTCCTAGTAACTGATGAACATCTCACAGTAGGCACTGACAAGTTATTTTATCTTACAGTGAGGCTTAATTAGAGGATATGAAATGCAGTATGCAAATTTCTGGAAACAGTGCCTAAGTAGCTAGTAAGTGCCATCATTGTCACCACTATAAAGTCGATTTGTTTCAGTGCTGTGCTAAAACTTGGGAAGGGTTATTTACCTTACCCTGACTCTATCTCAAGGGCTAGTGATTTCGGCCCAGGAACAGCAAATCCATTTGAAAACAATTACCTCCTAGAGATGGAAACAGGGCGACATAAACAGGAAGAAGCCATCTAATTCTCAAGTTCTGGGTGACTCACTGTGAGTCTGGAGTCAACAGGTATGACACAATCAATATGTCCAATCTCAGAAGGGGTGCAAGGATGAGTCATATCTAAGTGCATTCCAAAGTAGAATATTTAGTAACTCAGCTTTACCAAGTCATAGGTTTTCTTTGTAGTGGCCTCAGGGACTTAAAGCTAAAGTTTTTACAAAAGTCCTTTTTAACCTTCTGTTAGAGGCCACTTTTTCTCCCTCTAACAGAAGCAGTGACAGAGTGGAAAAAAAAAAAGGTTAGGGGAAGAGTTGGAAGACTGGGAACCTGATTTTGTCTCCACTATATTAATGGGAAGATTTTGGCCTTCCTGAATCTTGATTTTCTCAACTATAAATGTTATTTCCTCTAAAGAACATGAAGAGTCTTCTATGTGCTAAGTATTCAGTGTCCTAGGTGCTAGGGTGCTGAGCATAAAAGAATAAGTAAGGCAGAGCCTAATGTAATGGGGAAGAAAAAAAAGAAAACAGAATTGAAGGACTTGAGAGGTTTTAAGCAGATGCCCTGCTTCTATCACAATCTTCCTTTCATGTTTCCTTTATTTATTAATGAAAAAAAAAACCAAAACAGAAAGTTAAATTACTTGTCATTGTTACAAAAAAAATAATGCTGGTTTTTACAGTATTCCAGTCTCAAGTGGGATCATTAGACTCATTCAAAAGATCTGAAATGCAGGTTTGTCTATCCTTGAGCAGTAATATGCCTAAAAAGTTATTGATAAAGCCTACTTAATCTATTTTAAGTAAAGTAAAACAGGCTGCTATTGAAAGATTTCTATTCCCTGCCTTCCATTTTGAATTTGCTTTGTTTAAAGAATGGGGCACATCTAAATTCTTGAGACTGTCTCTGAAAACCATTACAAATCACAATGTTATTTCTTTCTGACATTTTGTGTCAGAAAGCTCACATGGGTTGGTGGGGGGGGAGGGTGGGTACCTGGCAGGTGGAAGAGTAGAAAGAGTATGGATTAGGTATCAGAATGGACACCTTACTGTGTGCTTGCTATATGTGAGGTCTTTTACACATATTACCTCATTTTATTTCTTTAATTGTTTTTATTCCTATTTTATATGCAGAAATTGAGGATCAGAGTGGTGAAGTGACTTCACTAGTCACACAATGAAGAGACACTGGATGAGATGTTGATTTGGGATGCAAACTCTGGTATATTATGATTTTTTTCCAGGATATGATGCATTGTTAAGGGCAGAGAGGGTCAAATCCAGGGATGCTTCCTTTCATCCAGGCAGCAGAGAGGGGAGGATAGAGATTTCATGTGAATAGAAGGCACATCACCCAAAAAGGAGAAAATATTGCCTAGAGAGGGGGCTGGCATAACAACCTGGGATGTGAGGAAGATCTCTGCTAAAGTGCAGGTCACATGGAAAGTTGTGGCCAAGCCACTCGGAGAAATTCATCTTGTCTGAAAAAAATTCTTCAAGCTGCAGGAAAGCAGGGCCATCTGTTTTAACAGGAGAGCTCTGTGGGAATAGCTTCATGAGGATATGTTAAATAAGATCCAGACTTTCAAACCACATTCCCCTGTGAAAGCTGAGGCTAGCCTGAGCTTATTTTCCCCTATCTGTGAAAAAGAAGCTAAATCTATGGATGGTCACTGCATGTAGACTTTTACTTGGGAGGGGTTGGAGGAGGGTTTAAGCAGTTAGCACAGAGTCTAGAACACAATAATTGCTTAATACCTACTTGCTAGTATTATTCTAAAGACCTGTAACTGTCACCCACACCTGACATGGGTCCTCTCTGTCCAGCACCTTAACCTGCACCACCCCAAAGCCACAGGCTAATAACAAAAATCTACCGGGAGCAAGAGAAGTGCACAAGCAAAACCCCCAGATAACACAGTTTATTAACCTACAAAATGGTGATAGAATTTGCTATTAATTCCCAGGGTGGATCTAACAGGATAATGTAAACACTCTGCAAACTGCAAACGGCTATCAAAATGTGAAGGAATTCCTATTTTACACAAGTAATAACAGTAATACTGCTTACTGATATTTTTTCTTTTTTAAGTTATGAATATATGATAACACATTTACAGGAGACTTGGAAATACAGAAGAGAGTTACATATAGTTACCACTACATATTACAATTATTTGTTTTTAAGTAGATAAATTAAAACTTTTAGTTGGGAGTTTCAATATCAAACTCTCAGAATTTGTTAATTTGTTAATTCTCAGAAATTAACAGAATGAATGTACAGAGACATAGAAGAATACAGTAGACTTGAAAAGCATTATAAACCAATTCAACATAATTAAGATTTACACAATTTTCACACAAAAGTAGGATACAAATTCTATTCAAGTTCCCATAGACTATAAACTAGGAGACACTGGAACATATCCAGAGACATAAGACCAGGTGCAGAAATTTCATGGTCTAAAGGCTATTTTAAAAATATGCAGGAAAACACATATTTTCATAAAAACACTTCTGAAATGGCTTAGGTCAATTTTCTTAATCATTTTATTCTCAGGAATTTGACCAATAGATAATAGTACTAGGGAAAATGGAGAAACTGATGCTTACCTTAAATGACAGATGAGGTTTATTTAAATAAATATTTGTTGGTTTGTTTTTTTAAGTAAATCAAACTTGCTTTTTACTCAGTTATTTTAGTAATTTTGTCAATAAATATTTATTAAACCAAGTTACCGTGCAAGAGGCCACACAGTAACATATGAAGAGCATTGGAATTTGAAACAAAAAAATCTCATCTGAATTCTACCTCTTCTACTTGTGAACTTTCAAACCCCTATCTTCAACAACGATTGTCCAGCTCTATTAAAAGGTGACCTTAAACAATTTATGTATCCTTCTGAGTGTCCTTTTTTTCATTTTTGAAACAGAAATTGCACTATCCTTTCAGCTGACTCAAGGGAATTTGTGAGGCCTGAACAAAATAATGGACCATACTGATAAGGTATAGTTCTCTGGCAGAAGAGCAGTGTGCACGTTACATTAATAAATTAGAATGTAGCTTATTATATATAGTGAGAAGTATTACTGATGAGTGGACTGGACTGACTGTTCATGGTATTCTTTTTCTGTAGGAAATTCTCAGTGAAAAGCTGACTGTAGTCAGAAGAATAATAGAGACTGATATGGGATCATAGGTGGATTTTAATAGCAAATGCTATCAAAATGATTGCCTGATGTTTTGATTTAATATATTTGCATTTCTTGTTTAGTTTTAATTAATATCAAATACCCATTTAAAGAAGTCCTGTTTCTAAAATACATACAATAATTGGGAGAAATGATCACACTACATAAAGGTATTGGCTGATTTTTATTTGCTATGATCAGATAGTTGTTCCAGTCACCTTTATAAGTGCCTATACATTTTCATGGTGCTCTGAACAATCAGAACAATCAAGATATTATAGCTTCACTTTATCCTGATTGAGTCAAAATCTTGTGATTCCAAAGCTGATGGACAAATTCTTTCCTCTGCCAGAAGAATCTGCTACCAGAACCGTTGTCTCAGAGAACACATTATCTTGGCTATACTCTAGGAATCAGGAGATCAACACTGAAGCTCTTGGCTCCAGGGACAAGACATAACTCCTAGATTAGCACAGTGAAAAGTGAATGCTCTAAGTCTATCCATCTGACACTCAAGAAGTTATGAACAAAACCATGAAGATCCTGATAACATAGTTCAGAAAACCCAACTTATTCTCTATAAAAACATGCTTGCCAGAAAAAAATAGCATATGCAAAAGAAAGTAAAGCTTCCAACTCATTTCCATATTTGAAGACTGGACTGAATATATATAACTGGCTGAGCCTAAATTACATCTGATGGCCTAGACACATGGCATCTGCAAGGGCATATGGGATATGAAGTGTGTAGCTTTCAGCTCTAAAGATATAAGAGGGAACTTTCATTTCCATGAAAGATGAATGGAATAGCAGAAAGCAGATTTTACCTGCTGCCTCAAATAACCAAAAGGAAATAAAATCAGACCGATTATATGAAATACTGCTTTTCCAGACACTGGACATCAGGCAATAAAGGACTGTGATTCTTAAAACATGGGAAACAAATGAGGTAAGCCCTACAATTGTCCCAGCTTACTTCCTTGAGAGTTTCCAGGCCACCAAGCAGGGAGAAAAGAACAAGGAGGAGTCTGGCAGACTCGGAGCTGAGAATTTGTGGAGAAAAACATGGCTAGAGTTTCTGGACAGGATGACAGAGAGAAGAAAGCTATACAGAAAGAAAATTCTGGAAATATTTAGAGAGACACCCTTGAGAACTCATCAGAGTACTGGGTTAGCACATGTATGTGTGAGGAAATGACCAGAGGCTATGGAGAGAACCATCTGAAAGAAGTGGAGCAATGTATGCTTGGCAACCATAAACATCTGGAAACTGCCAGTTCTTTTCAGCCAAACTAGAAAATCTTAACATTCATGGAGCACCGAGCAGCAGAATCAGAAGGGTCTTGCCTCAGAAGTGGGGCGTGGTTAGTCCTAGACTAAATGGTGCGCCTACCAATCTTAAAAGCAAGACTTAAAAGGATCAGATAGTTGAACTGCATTCCAGAACACAGCTCAGCATTTACAGGAAGACAAAAATATCTGGCCTCCAAAAGGTAAAATTCACAATGTTTGGCATCTGGTCAATGATTACTAAACATGCAAAGAAGTAGGAAAATATAACCCACCCTGAGGTGGAAAATTAACCAATCAAAATCAACCCAGGACTGACATAAATGTCAGGATTAACAGAAAAGAACATGAAAGCAGTTTCTATAGCCACGTTCTAGAAGGTCAAAAAGTTAAAAACAGTTTAAAAAAAGTTAAAAGTTCAAAGATTCTGAAAAGACCCAAATCGAACTTCTAAAGAGAAAAACAGCAACATATGGGATGAAAAATGGATACGATTAACAGGAAGTTAGATACTGCAGAAGATTAACAAACATGAATATACAGCAAAAGAAGCTATCCAAAGGAAACACAGAGAAAAGGTTTAAAAAACAAAATCAGTGAGCAATAGTTCATTTCCAAGTGGCCTAATATACATATGGTTAGAGTTCTTGAAACAGAGGAAAGAGAGAGGGAACAAAAAAATATTTAAAGGTATTATGGCTAATAATTTTTCAAATTTCTTTGAGAACTATAAACCCACAGACCCAAGAAGCTCAATGTCATACAAGCATGAGAATCAGGAAAAAGAAATACACCAAGATGCGTCAGAATCAAATAGCTTAAAACCAGTAATAAAAGAAAAAATCTTTGTGCCAGAAAAAAAGAGATACATTTATATAGACAGAACAAAGAAAATGAGGATGACAATGGACCTATTAACAAAAATAAAACAAATAAGAAAACAGTAGAATGACATCTTCAAAGTATAAGAAAAAGAGTCAACTTAGAATTCTGTATACAGAGAAAATATCTTTCAAAAATAAAGGTAAAATAAAAGATGCTTTCAAATATAAGAAAGCTGAAATAATTCATCAGCAGCAGATGTACACTATAGGAAAAGGTAAAATAAGTCCTTTAGGGACTTGGAGGAAAGGAAAATGAAATGGAAATCTGATTTCACACAAGAAGTGGATAGATACATACACATTTTTTTCTTTTTATTTAAACCTCTTTAAACCTCTGGTTAAACCAAAATACTAACAATGCATTATGGAAATTAAAATTTTATACATAATTTATACATACAATTTTTTTTAAATTTATATATACAAGGACTTCCCTGATAGCTTAGTTGGTAAAGAATCCTCCTGCAATGCAGGAGACCCCAGGTCGATTCCTAGGTCAAGAAGATGCCCTGGAGAAGGGAAAGGCTACCCACTCCAGTATTCTGGCCTGGGGAATTTCATGGACTGTATAGTCCATGCGGCCACAAAAGAGTTGAACATGACCAAGTGACTTTCACTTTCTTTCACTTTATGTATACAAACAAGCAGAAAAAGAACAAAAAAAAGTATCAAGATGATTAGACAAACCTAACCACATTAATCGGAGAAGGCAATGGCACCCCACCCCAGTACTCTTGCCTGGAAAATCCCATGGATGGAGGAGCCTGGTAGGCTGTAGTCCATGGGGTCGCTAAGAGTCACACACGCGACTTCACTTTCACTTTTCACTTTCATGCATTGGAGAAGGAAACGGCAACCCACTCCAGTGTTCTTGCCTGGAGAATTCCAAGGACTGGGGAGCCTGGTGGGCTGCCGTCTATGGGGTCGCACAGAGTCGGACACGACTGAAGCGACTTAGCAGCAGCAGCAGCAATCACATTAATAATTACATTAAGTTCTAAATATCTCACTCAATACATTTATCAGTGAATTAATTATCAGTAAACACAAAATAATATCAGTAAAAGATTATCAGTGAATACAAAAAATAAAATCTAGCTATATGATATTTGTAAGAAACATATTTTAAATCTAAAGACATAAATAGGTTGAAATTAAAAGAATAAGAAAAGGTAATGCTGTGTGTGCTAAGTCGCTTAAGTCGTGTCTGACTCTTTGTAACCCTAGGGACTGTAGCCCCCGCAGGCTCCTCTGTTCATGGGTTTCTCCAGGCAAGAATACTGGAGTGGGTTGCCATGCCCTCCTCCAAGGGATCTTCCCAACCCAGGGATTGAATCCACGTCTCTTAACGTCTCCTGCACTGGCAGGAGGGTTCTTTACCACTAGCTCCACCTGGGAAGCCAGCATACTATCCTAACACAGGACCAAAAAAAAACTAGAGTGGATATATTAGTACCAGAAAAAAACAGATTTCAGAGCAAAGAACATTAGCAGCAGTAAAGAAGACACTTTTATGATGATAATGATTCCAATTCATGAAGAGGTCAAAACAATCCTAAACAGGCATATAATAAAAGAGCTTCAAAACACATAAAGCTAGAACACTAGTTGTACATATCTTAAGAAATATTTTATTGCTAAAAAATGCTAACCATTATCTGACAATGCAGAGTTGTCACAAACCTTAACTTTGTAAAAACTACAGTATCTGTAAAGTACAATAAAATGAGGTATGTCAATAGATATCTCAGAGAAAAAATGTCTCAGAAAAAAAAATATTTTTTTGTATACATTAATTCAAGTCTTGAAATGACTCCACTTCTAGAAGTTGGTGCAATTAGATCATATTTCCACTCTATTTGTTCAGCTTTTCTCACTTGCTATTTGATCTTTATAAGACTACCTCTTTCTGACATGATCTTTTCCTTAGACCATGGAGTTGTGGCAATTTTGTTCCTGACAAAATTACTATAATGGATGACATTCAGAAGTATTTGTACTGAATGACTGTACCAACTTTGACCAAAAAGAAAAAAGACACACACACACAAATTATTATTTTGGAGATTTTTTGTACTTACTATTTGTTGTACTAAACATAAACGCATCTAAAGTGAAAGCAGATATTTAAAGACTTAAAAATGGTCATTTTACAAGAAACAATAAAATAATTAAAAGGAAAATAAATATGGCAAGCATGTGCTACTGAAGGAGAAAGGGCTACAATTTATAAACTTTTAAAATGACAATGTATAGGAACGTCCCTGGTGGTCCAGTGGTTAAGAATCCACCTTCCAATGCGGGGGACGCGGGTTGATCCCTGGTTGATGAACTAAGGTCCCATGTGCCTCCAGGCAACCAAGCCCGCGCACCACTGCTAGAGAGCCCACGTGCAGCAACTAGAGAAACTCTCGTACCACAACTACAAGCCCAGGTGCTCTAGAGTCCATGCTCTGCAACTAGAGAAAGTCCACGTGCTGCAGGGAAGACCCAATACAGCACCCCCTCCAAAAAGAGTAAAAGAAAAAGAGAAATTCTCAACGTTGTTATTTTTTGAGTATTATTCCTACAAATTTCACTTGCATTGGTGTGTATCTTTCTTTGGCAGTATTTTTGTTGTACATTACTGATAGGAATAGTTTCAGCATCATTGTACATATTTTAATACAAGATGGAACTGGACTCCACATTTTCTTTCATCATTAAAATGTATGTAAATGGTTAAAATTAAAAGGAAGTTACTGTGGAAATAATAATTCTTAGTCTGTAAAACCACTATAAATAACCACAGTTATTAGGAAAAACTGCTCATCATAGGCTGAAGCATGACCGTGGATTTATAATTAATTCAACAAACATTTATTGAGCACTGCTCTCTGACAGGCTCTGGAATAAAGGAAGGCAGATGTGTACTCTGTCCCCATGAAACCAGAGGCCCGCTCAGTACGTCCCTGCCATGAAGGCATGCGCTGTGTTTTCTCTCCTACTCAAGACAGCCATGTTGGAATGTGAGCAAGTGAAGAGGTTGTCAGTAAAAGAGGAATTTCAAGTCTGATTTAATTTATAAAGAATGTAAATCTGCGAAACTGGCTTCACTAGTAGTAACACATTACATCGGATGATATGCTCAGCCCACTCCGAATTCCAACATTAACATTTTTCATAGACGCTGCTGTTGTTTTTACCTGGACCTGCACTCTGGTTTCTGTGGTGCTCAGTTGCTCAGTTGCGTCTGACTCTTTGTGACCCCATGGCCTGTAGCCAGCCAGGCTCCTCTGTCCATGGGATTTTCCAGGCAAGAATATTGTCTCTTTCTGACCCAGGGATCAAACCTGTGTCTCCTGCACTGCAGGCAGATTCTTTACCACTGCAGCACCTGGGAAGCCCTACTGGTTTCTGTGGAAGAGCACCTAATCAAGGCCAAGGGGATCAAGACTCCCTTCCTTCCTTCTTTCTTACTCTCTCTTTCCTTCTCTTATGTCTCTTTCCCTCTCTCTCCTCCTCCTCCCTTTCTTCTTCCTTCCATACTTTCTTTTCTCTACCCTTTCCTTCCTTCCTTAATTTTTCTCTCTCATTTTGGGATCACAGGGAGCAGATTGTGGCAGAAAGTAAAAAGGTACAACTTGGAAACTTTGAGAGACAAGTTCCCTAATTCATGGACAAATGTCTCCATAGTTAGAGAAATCAAACCCCCGAGAGGAATAAAACAGAGATGGGAGGCTGAAACTCTAAGGGCACTCATATGCCTGGTTCACATTCCGGACTCACTTCTGCCCTCCTGTCTGATCAATAAGACATATAGCCAACTTTTTTGCCTAAGTTTGTTGAACTTTTGCTTTTTAAAAATCATGTTCAAACAAAAGGGGTATCCATCTTAAAAAGGGTTCAATCCATCTTAAATCAGTGGATTAAGACAATCTGGTTGGGAACTGCTGCTTTAAAGAGAAGACTCTTTTCCCATTAGAAAAGCTCAGGCAAGAGAACAAGAATAGAGATTTACATTGTTAGTCAAGAAGTTTAAGAATAATTTGACAAGCAAGATACTCTGGACACCCCTAAACAAATATCAAGAGGAAATAACATTATTTCAGCTAAAAAATACACCACTGCAAGAAGACTCAAGAGTCACCTTAAATTGGAATTAAGGTGCTCTTTTATCTGCTAATAGTGACTAGTATCACAGGTAAAAATAAGTAAGGTTCTAGAGAGGAATCTTTTTGTTTTTCCCCAGCCAGCCTTGTCTCTAATTCAAATGGAAATTTTAAAAGGCCTATGTGGAAGTTTGGAAACTATATAAAGTTGAATTTTGGATATATATATCCATGTAAAGAGTAAGACTCCATGATTTAGAACTAAAGGAGCTTCAAGGAAATAGCTGCTGCTGCTAAGTCACTTCAGTCATGGCCGACTCTGTGTGACCCCATAGATGGCAGCCCACCAGGCTCCTCTGTCCCTGGTATTCTCCAGACAAGAATACTGGAGTGGGTAGTACTCCAGGGGAGTCTTCCCAACCCAGGGATCGAACCCAGGTCTCCTGCATCACAGACGGATTGTTTACCAGCTGAGCCACCAGGGAAGCACTCTCTGCCTTACTTATTCTATACTGCTATAGAGAAATAATGCATGGAGAAACCCAGCTCAGAGACTGGCACAGAGATGCACTATTATCATTATTGCTACACCTTATAGCAATCTAGCAAAGGAGGTTCTTAATATATAACAGAAGAATTAGCTAAGGCTCAAAGAGGCAAAGCAACTTAGGGAAGTCTCACAGTCTGCATAGCAGAGCAGGGTGCCAACTCAGGGGGCTGAGCTCCAAAGCTCTTGCTCTTTCTGCTCCAGTGGAGTTGAATGAGAAGACAGTACAGAAGATAAAACGCATGATCTTTCATTTGAGAGTTTCATTTATGTAAGGCATACTGATTAAATAAGGATGAAATAATTCTGCTCAGCTCCCAGTTGTTGAGGCTCTATTTGGCATACAACAAGAAATGTCCTTTGAAAGCTAAATATTCAACGTTGAAAAGTCAGAAATTGCCTCTTTAACCTTTAACCATGCCGGACGGAGCAGGTCAGCCTTAGAGATGACTGGCCTGCCCTGCTGGGCCCCTGCACATCCTCACGTACACCCATGCAAATGTCATCAAAGCCACGTGCAGGCCAGGGCAGCTGTGGGCAGTGCCCGTCGCTGTGCCATCAGCAGGGGCAATGAGGTGCAGAGGGTAAGAACGCTAGCCATACACGTGAGAAGTGGATTCTAGACTGACCTTTGCCTGACATTAACTTAAGTCTTCAACCGTCCTGGCCTTCGATTTCTTTGTGCATGAAATGGAAGTTTTGGAGTGGTTTATCTCTAGGGTAACTTGCAGCCTCGACATATTGCAGCTCACTTTTGGGTTAACAATGGGCTTCAGTGAGCTGAATGATGGAGTTTACTGTAGGGATTTTGAAGACAAGTTTTGTCTCTTTTTGTGAACAGTATATTTAAGAGAACAAAAACTACATAACCTCAACTGTCCTGCAGCTTCTAGCAAAATACCTTTCATATAATAGGTGTTCAACTGGAATTTTTATTGATAAAGGAATAACTAAATACTTTATACACTAAAGGAAAACAGATAAGATTTCAAGTGCAAACACCAATAGAATTGTGTCTGCAGTGTCTCCGATGTTTTGGCATATCTACTTCTAAATCTGCTTCAAGAATAGCAATTCTAGCTCCCTGGTCAGATGCCTTTGAAACACTCTTTTAAATCTGTAATTATTTTTTACAATTGAAATCTTAGCACTAGGAAGTATTTACAATGAAAACTCAGGCTTATTTTTCTGTGTTTAATATTAAATTTCTGGAAAACTTATGAAGGACAGTATCAAGCCACTTGTATGTGCTTCTGAGAAACACAGAACATAAAATGAACAAGGTCTCTGTTCCCTATCGCAAACTTCTGAACTCTGAGCCACCTGTCTGGGTGTTAGAGGACAGGTTAAAATAACAATAGTAAGCAAGGGTCTGTGATAGAAAAGACTATCTGATTTTTAATTCCTAGTACCTAACACTGTGCTAAGCACACTGTGGTGCTTAATATTTTTTATACGTAAATGATCCTATGAATAGATATCTACAGTGCGTTCAAAATAAATGTGTTTCCTGATATGTTACACAGCAAAAGAGTTGGTAACCTAGTTCCAGTGTAACGACACTGCTAGCATAAGGGATTTGTTTACTTGCTCAGTCATGTCTGACTCTTTGAGACCTCATGGACTGTATCCTGCCAGGATTCTCTGTCCAAGGGATTTCCCAGGAGAGAAGAGTGGACTGGGTTGCCATTTCCTTCTCCAGGGGATCTTCCTGACTGACCCAGGGATCGAACCTGGTCTCCGGCTTGGCAGGTGGGTTCTTTACCGCTGAGCCACCAGGGAAGTCCGGCATAAGGGAGAGATCACTCTAAACCTATTGAATTCAACCAAAAGAATCTTAATCCTAAGTTAATACTCTAAGGTCCAAGTAGCAACTCTGAGAATGTAGAGATACTGAAGTGAACCAGGTTATATACTAGAAGTTTCCTCAGTTGAAGAGGAGCCATCAAATTGGAAAAATATTCTCAGAGAAATGAGACTTATGAATAACAGAATATCAAATAAAACAGATGCCAGTTGCAAATGGAAGCACATGTTAGAGATAGTAGAAATGAAACTCTAAAGACAGAGGAGTTCTGAGGAATATGCCCTGTGGAAATGAAATAGCAGGATGGGACCAGGCTCAATCTAAGCGGTTCCAGAGAATATTTCCTTGCCTTAGACTAATAGCTGATAGAAACTGAGAATGAAGTGTGGACGTCAGGAGGTTGTGCTAAAATCACTAATTCGGGCAAAAGTCAAGTTACAATACTTTGTTCCTTTATTCAGGCAAAAACGGATGTTGGGCACAGAACTGGGTGTTAGGAGAAATAAAATAAATGCAAGTTAGACATGATTCTGGCCTTGAAGTAGTTTATAGTGAAATGGCTCCTCTACTTTTCAGGACTGAAATAACAAGAACATCATGTATCTGCTTCAAATTTTTCACTTTTAAAGTGAAGATAGCAATCTGTGACCAATCCACCTAATCAGAGTTTGGAGATAAGATGGTAACACTCTGGTAAATTCAGTTCAGAGGCTCAGTCATGTCTGACTTTTTGTGACCTCATGGACCACAGCACACCAGGCTTCCCTGTTCATCACCAACTCCCGGAGCTTACTCAAACACATGTCCATCGAGTTGGTGATGCCATCCAACCATCTCATCTTCTGTAGTCCCCTTCTCCTCCCGCCTTCAATCTCTCCCAGCATCAGGGTCTTTTCAAATGAGTCAGTTCTTCGCATTAGGTGGCCAAAGCATTGGAGTTTCAGCTTCAGAATCAGCCCCTCCAGTGAATATTCAGGACTGATCTCCTTTAGGAGGGACTGGTGGGATCTTCTTGCAGTCCAAGGGACTCTGAAGAGTCTTCTCCAACACCACAGTTCAAAAGCATCAATTCTTCAGCACTCAGCTTTCTTTATAGTTCAACTCTCACATCCATACATGACTACTGGAAAAAACATAGCTTTGACTGGATGGACCTTTGTTGGCAAAGTAATGTCTCTGCTTATTAATATGCTGTCTAGGTTGGTCATAGCTTTTCTTCTAAGGAGCAAATGTCTTTTAATTTCACGGCTGCAGTTACCATCTGCAGTGATTTTGGAGCCCCTAAAAATAAAGTCTTTCACTGGTTTCCATTGTTTCCCCACCTATTTGCCATGAAGTGATGGGACTGGATGCGACGATCTTAGTTTTCTGAATGTTGAGTTTTGAGCCAACTTTTTCACCCTCCTCTTTCACTTTCATCAAGAGGCTCTTTAGTTCCTTGCTTTTTCCATAAGGGTGGTGTCATCTGCATATCTGAGGTTATTGACAATTCTCCAGGCAATCTTGATTCCAGCTTGTGCTTCATCCAGCCCAGCTGGATCCAGTTTCTCATGATGTACTCTGCATATGTTAAATAAGCCAGGTGACAATATACAGCCTTGACATACTCCTTTCCCAATTTCAAACCAGTCTGTTGTTTCATTTCTGGTTCTAACTGTTGCTTCTTGACCTGCATACATTTCTCAGGAGGCAGGTCAGGTGCTCTGGTATTCCCATCTTCTTAAGAATTATCCACAGTTTATTGTGATCCATACAGTCAAAGGCTTTGGTGTAGTCAATAAATCAGAAGTAGATGTTTTTCTGGAACTCTCTTACTTTTTCAATGATTCAAGGGATGTTGGCAATTTGATTTCTGGTTCCTCTGCCTTTTCTAAATCCACCTTGAACATATGAAAGCTCACAGTTCACGTCCTGTTGAAGCCTGGCTTGGAGAAATTTGAGTATTACTTTGCTAGCACGTGAGATGAGTGCAACTGTGTGGTAGTTGGAGCATTCTTTGGCATTGCCTTTCCTTGGGACTGGAATGAAAATTGACCTTTTTCCAGTCCTGTGGCCACTGCTGAGTTTTCAAAATTTGCTGGCATATTAAGTGCAGCACTTTCACAACATCATCTTTCAGGATTTCAAATAACTCAACTGGAATTCCATCACCTCCACTAGCTTTGTTTGTAGTGATGCTTCCTAAAGCCCACTTGACTTCACATTCCAGGATGTCTGGCTCTAGGTGAGTGATCACATCATCGTGGTTATCTGGGTCATGAAGATCATTTCTGTATAGTTCTTCTGTGTATTCTTGCCACCTCTTCTTAATATCTTCTGCTTCTCTTAGGTCCATACCATTTCTGTCCTTTTTTGTGCCCATCTTTGCATAAAATGTTCCCTTGGTATCCCTAATTTTCTTGAAGAGATCTCTTGTCTTTCCCATTCTATTGTTTTCCTCTATTTCTTTGTATTGATCACTGAGGAAGGCTTTCTTATCTCTCCTTGCTATTCTTTGGAATTCTGCATTCAAATGGGTATATCTTTCCTTTTCTCCTTTGCCTTTAGCTTCTTTTCTTTTTACAGCTATTTGTAAGACCTCCTCAGACAACCATTTTGCCTTTTTGCATTTCTTTTTCTTGGGGATGGTCTTGATCACTGCCTCCTATACAATGTCACGAACCTCTGTCCATAGTTCTTCAGGCACGCTGTCTATCAGATCTAATGCCTTGAATCAAATTGTCACTTCCACTCTATAATTGTAAGGGATTTGATTTAGGTCATACCTGAATGGTGTAGTGGTTTTCCCTACTTTCTTCAATTTAAGTCTGAATTTTGCAATAAAGAGTTCATGATCTGAGCCACAGTCAGCTCCCAGTCTTGTCTTTGCTGACTGTATAGAGCTTCTCCATCTTCGACTGCAAAGAATATAATCAATCTGATTGTGGTATTGACCATTTGGTTATGTCCATGTGTAGTTTTCCCTTGTGTTGTTGGAAGAGGGTGTTTGCTATGACCAGTGCGTTCTTGGCAAAACTCTGTTAGCCTTTGACCTGCTTCATTTTGTACTCCAAGGCCAAGTTTGCCTGTTACTCCAGGTATCTCTTGACTTCCTACTTTTGTATTCCAGTCCCCTATAATGAAAAGGACATCTTTTGGGGTGTTAGTTCTAGAAGGTCTTGTGTAGGTCATCATAGAACCATTCAACCTCAACTTCTTCAGCATTACTGGTCGGAGCATAGACTTGGATATCACAGCATAGACCGTGATATTGAATGGTTTGCCTTGGAAACGAACAGAATTCATTCTGTCATTTTTGAGATTGTACCTAAGTACTACATTTCAGACTCTTTTGTTGACCATGATGGCTATTCCATTTCTTCTAAGGGATTCCTGCCCACAGTAGTAGATATAATGGTCATCCGAGTTATATTCACCCATTCCAGTCCATTTTAGTTTGCTGACTCCTAAAATGTCAATGTTCACTCTTGCCATCTCCTGTTTGACCACTTCCAATTTTCCTTGATTCACGGACCTAACATTTCAGGTTCCTATGCAATACTGCTTTTACAGCATCAGACTTTACTTCCATAACTAGTCACACCCACAACTGGGTGTTGTTTTTGCTTTGGCTCCATCTCTTCATTCTTTCTGGAGTTATTTCTCCACTGATCTCCAGTAGAATATTGGGCACCTACAGACCTGGGGAGTTCATCTTTCAGTGTCCTATCTTTCTGCCTTTTCATACTGTTCTTGCGGTTCTCAAGTCAAGGATACTGAAGTGGTTTGCCATTCCCTTCTCCAGTGGACCATGTTTTGTCAAAACTCTTTAGTAAGGGTGCTTTATAACCCTAAGATATTATATGGAAAAAATGGAAAGTGGATTTTCCTTCAAATACCACTGTGATGACAGCAGTAGTAGTTAAGAATTTTAACTAATTTTAATTTTAAAAAGCAAGAACTTTAAAAGAAAATATAAATGTTGAAACATGTTTTAAAAAATAGTAATGACTAAAATTGGTTTCCTAACAGGATGACGATATTGATCTGGGTGTAACTAGTAGCTGATATGAAGGTCAGAGGAGGTACCACTGGAACAACCCATAATCCTATTTTTGGCTTGTCGACAGATAGCTTTATCAATTTAACCATAACTGTACCTAGATGCAGTCATATACTTGTACTCTTTGGGATTTCTCTCTCTCTACATCTCAGCTGAGTATACTGCTGTCACCCCATGGTTTAGTATGTTGTTCTTTTGTTTAGCTGCTAAGTTGTGTCTGACTTTTTGGACCCCATGAGTTGTAGCCCACCAGGCTCCTCTGTCTATGGGGTTTCCCAGGCAAGAATAATGGAGTGGGCTGCCATTCCCTTCTCCAAGAGACACCAGTTGAGTTGAACTGAGAAACAACATTTGGCATATATATACTGCTGCTGCTGCTGCTAAGTCACGTCAGTCGTGTCCGACTCTGTGCGACCCCATAGACGGCAGCCCACCAGGCTCCCCTATGTGTTAGAAAAGATAACTAATGAAAACCTACTGTGTAGCACAGGGAACTCTACTCAATGCTCTGTGGTGACCGAAATGGGAAGGAAATCTTAAGAACGGGATATGTATATACATATAGCTGATTCACCTTGCTATATAGCAGAAACTAACACAACATTGTAAAGCAACTATACTCCAATAAAAATAAGGAAAAAAAAGGAACACTTGATTATTTTTCTGATTGAAAACATTTTTTCAATGCTTTCCCAGTATTTTTCCAGTGATTGCGGAATGTTTCAATGTTTTTCCAGACAGTAATTTTCCACTGAACTCTGCAGATTGAAAATAGTAATGGTCACTCTCCAAGAGGAATTTCTAAGTATTGATTATCAGCCATGATTTAAAAATTCTGAAGCTTTGAATACTGCTATCAAATCAAACTAGAAGAAACAGAAAAGTCAACATTCAAGGCTTGAAAATTAAAAAACTAAGATAGCTCGTGACCATAGTATAGTTATGTCATGCAAATGGGGCTTTGGAGGCCTGGCAGTGCCTGAGGTGAAAAGGGAGGAGAGAGAAGAAATGAGAAAATGCTATGAGGTACAGAAAGAACTTGAGATAAATTCAGGCCAGCCTCCCGCTAGAGAAGCCAGGGAGGGCTCCTTAAGACGGAAGAGCTTGGGAGTGGGCGTGACTTTCAGTTAGAGGGGACCTGTCAGTGCCGAGCAGTATCAGGAGTCAGAGGGGCAGATCGTAACAGGGACCCCAGGACCGATGGAGAGCCTGGAGGGTGCAAGACCTCCTGCTTCAGCCAAGAGAGGGACAGCATTGCCTGGAGCAGAAAAAAGGGAGCCAGAAAAAAGGGCAGTGCCAGCCTATTATTTTTGTTGAACAAACTTAAGCTCAATTCTGTGCCTGTTATGCTTGCCAACTTAAGGGAAATATTTTCCTATTGTACTGAAAACAGAACGGTAAATATACTTCAGGATTCTCTCCCAGCTGCAACACAGACAGATCTGGGATGAGCTCCTGGTTGTGCCATTTACCAGCTGGGGCACTGGGATAAATTGTTTTACTGAGCCTCAAGTTTTTCTCTTCTAGGCTGTGAGGATGACCCACTTAAATAAGGTTGTCATGTGTGTTAGTTGCTCAGTTGTGTCTGACTCTTTGCGACCCCATGGACTATAGCCCACCAGACTCCTCTGTCCATGGAATTCTCCAGGCAAGGATACTGGAGTGGGTGGCCATTCCCTTCTCCAGGGGAACTTTCTGACCCAGGGATTGAACCTGGGTCTCCTGTATTGTGGGCAGATTCTTTACTGTCTCAGCCACCAGCAAAGCTCTTTTAAATAGGGTTGTTGAGTAGACTAAATGAGATAACTGTATGTATATAATATTGGCATACTAGATTCTTTACAAATATTATTTCTCTCCTTCATTTCATCTATATCTTCAAAGTGCCTGACTCTAATTCAAAATTAGCAGCCAATATTTACCGAGTCTCAGATACTGCTTTAAATACCTTGTTTCCCTCATAGCTCAGTCGGTAAAGAATGAGCTATGTCCAACTGTATCCTCCTGAAGCTTGCTCAAACTCATGTCCGTCGAGTTGGTGATGCCATCCAATCATCTCATCCTCTCTCGTCCCCTTCTCCTCCTGCTCTCAATCTTTCCCAGCATTAGGGTCTTTTCAAATAAGTCAGTTCTTCATATCAGGTGGCCAAAGTATTGGAGTTTCAGCTTCAGCATCAGTCTCCCCAATGAATATTCAGGACTGATTTCCTTTAGGAAGGACTGGTTTGATCTCTGGCAGTCCAAGTGACCCTCAAGAGTCTTCTCCAACACCACAGTTCAAAAGCATCAATTCTTCTGCACTCAGCTTTCTTTATAATTCAACTCTCACATCCATACATGACTACTGGAAAAAACATAGCTTTGACTGGATGGACCTTTGTTGGCAAAGTGATGTCTCTGCTTATTAATATGCTGTCTAGGTTAGTCATAGCTTTTCTTCCAAGGAGCAAGCGTCTTGTAATTTCATGGCTGCAGTCACCATCTGCAATGATTTTGGAGCCCCCCCCAAAATAAAGTCTTTCATGGTTTCCACTGTTTCCCCATCCATTTGCCATGAAGTGATGGGACCAGATGCCATGATCTTAGTTTTCTGAATGTTGAGTTTTAAGCCAGCTTTTTCACTCTCCTCTTTCACTGTCATCAAGAGGCTCTTCAGTTCCTTGCTTTTGCCATAAGGGTGGTGTCATCTGCATATCTGAGGTTATTGATATTTCTCCAGGCAATCTTGATTCCAGCTTCTGCTTCATCCATCCTGGCATTTCTCATGATATACTCTGCATATGTTAAATAAGCCAGGTGAATATACAACCTTGACACACTCCTTTCCCAATTTTGAACCAGTCTGTTGTCCCATGTCTGGTTCTGACTGTTGCTTCTTGACCTGCATACAGATTTCTCAGGAGGCAGATCAGGTGGTCTGGTATTCCCATCTCCTTAAGAATTTTCCACAGTTCGTTGTGATCCACACAGTCAAAGGCTTTGGTGTAGTCAATAAAGCAGAAGTAGATATTTTTCTGGAACTCTCTTGCTTTGTCGATGATCCAAGGGATGCTGGCAATTTGATCTCTGGTTCCTCTGTCTTTTCTAAATCTAGCTTGAACATCTGGAAGTTCACAGTTCACGTACTGTTGAAGCCTGGCTTGAACTTAAACTCACACTTAAGTTCACGTTAAACTTAAAAACTGTCTTGAACTTAAACTTGAACACCCTAAGCTCACACAATGTTATATGTCAATTATATCTCAATAAAGCTGGGGGGAAAGAAAAGAGACACATTGGAAAAAAATTAGACATTTGCTATTAAAAAATGACTACTTAAATGAAATATAAACCAAAAAGAAAACCCAGGTAAGCATAACAGCAATTAAAGGATTAAAAAGGAAGGTGAAAAAAAATTTAAGCCTCTTTGATCCAATTAGCCTGAATGCAAAGGACGGCATGGCAACCCACTCCAGTATTCTTGCCTGGAAAATCCCCACAGACAGAAGAGCCTGGTGGGCTACAGTCCACGGGGTCACAAAGAGTCGGAGACAACTGAGTGACTAAGCACAATACTACAAAAAAACATTCACAGCTCAGGAAGGATTCATGTGCTCCTCCTATTTCCCAGGCTTCTTGCAGTTAGGCAGGGTCTGTGGCCTATGGTTAATGGTCTATGAGTCAACGTGACAGCATGCAACTCTTTCTCCTTCTCCAGCCATGGCTATTAAGGAAATTATTCCCAAAGATGCAGCTACAAGATGATGGCACCTCAATCATTCTGGGTGTTGGGTTACTACACGGAGCAGAGCTGTGCCTCGGGCCCCATGTGGCGTGCAATGTAAGTGAGAAATAAATGTAATAGTTGTGATAAGTCAATTTAAGGATTATCTATTATGTCATCATAGAAAGTTTTATTGGTTAATAAAGTCTTAAACAAGTAATTTTACATAGCACTCTACAATTTACATAAGCATTTCAAATGCATGCTCTTGTTTATCTGACGAAATGCCTGAGAATACTCTATTGGTTCAAAGAGCATAAAATTAGAGGCTATATTGTCTTAGACTGAAGCAATCAAGGTTTGTATGAAATATAGAAAACATCCTTTAGAAAAGGGGTTGTTAAAGACAAACAATTTGTAAAGGATACTTTGGGGAGGATTTATGAACTGGATGGGAAGGAAGGCTCGAACAAGAAGAGATGGTCTTTGGATTTCTTCTAACTCTTGAGCTGCTGTAGAGGGAATTGTGAGATGTCAGTTCCTGGAACAGTCGCAATTCTTAGTCTCAGAAGGTTTGAATGGAGTTTCTCAGTCAAAGCTTGCAGGCTTCCATTGTGATTTTTGTGTAAGTTGTTCCCACTTTAAAGATGGGTCAGAGTTCAGGGAAGAAATTAGGCAAACTTGATATAGCTATACTGAATTTAAATTAAAAGGTGGAGCTGCTGCTGATGAAATGAGGAGTGCCTTTATAAAGTCATAGTATTGCGTGTTTCAATACCATGTTATACAGGTATTTAGGAGTGTTCTTTTACTGAAGTATATATGGATAAGGGCTCATTTGGACTATAGAAGTTCTCACATAAATTGCTTAGTGTATTTAAAATTGCCTCAGAGCAAGAAAACTTAAGAAGCAATAAATCTAATTACTTATGGAAACAATTACTTTTCTCTAGGTTCTCTGATTTCATCAACGTAATATGGAAGAACGTTTCCTCTCAGCTGCAGTGTACTAAAATAAGTAAAGCATTGTTGCACTTGGTTTCAACTATGAAAGTATTAAGTGCTTCTGTGCTAAACACTATATTTTTTTGTGCTTTTCCCTTACAATTCTCAAAATTCTACTCTGTAAGGACTATCACAATTCATATTTTTCAGATGAGGAAACTGAGGACAACTAAGTGAGAGGAACTGGACATATTCCTCATTTTTCTTCTCTTTAAGACTCCATCTAAGGATCCTAATTCATGGCTAAAACATGCATTTAAACAAAATTTATTTGTTTGAAGTATAGTTGATTTACAACGCTGCATTAATTTCTTCTGTACGGTAAAGTGATTCAGTTATCAGTTCAGTTCAGTTCAGTCGCTCAGTCATGTCCAACTCTTTGTGACCCCATGGACTGCAGCGTGCCAGGCTTCCCTGTCCATCATCCACTCCCAGAGCTTGCTCAGACTCATGTCCATCACGTTGGTGATGCCATCCAACCATCTCATCCTCTGTCGTCCCCTTCTCCTTCTGCCTTCAATCTTTCCCAAAATCAGGGTCTTTTCCAGGAGTCAGTTCTTTGCATCAGATGGCCAGAGTATTGAAGTTTCAGCTTCAGCATCAGCCCTCCCAATGAATATTCAGGACAGATTTCCTTTAGGATGGCTGATTGGATCTCCTTACAGTCCAAGAGACCCTCAAGAGTCTTCTCCAACACCACAGTTCAAAAGCATTAATTCTTTGGCGCTCTACTTTCTTTATAGTCCAACTCTCACATCCATATATGACTACTGGAAAGACCGTAACTTTGACTAGATGGACTTTTGTTGGCAAAGAAACGTCTCCGCTTTTTAATATGCTGTCTAGGTTAGTCATAGCTTTTCTTCCAAGAAGCAAGTGTCTTAATTTCACGGCTGTAGTCACCATCTTCAGTGACTTTGGAGCTCCCCAAAATAAAGGCTCTCACAGTTTCCACTGTTTCCCCATCTATTTGCCATGAAGTGAAGGGACCAGATGCCATGATCTTAGTTTCTTGAATGTTGAGTTTTAAGCCAGCTTTTTCACTCTCCTCTTTCACTTTCATCAAGAGGCTCTTTAGCTCTTTGCTTTCTACCATAAAGTTGTTGCCATCTGCGTATCTGAGGTTATCGATATTTCTCCTGGCAATCTTGATTTCAGTTTGTGCTTCATCCAGTCCAGCATTTTGCATGATATACTCTGCATATAAATTAAATAAGCAGGGGGACAATATACAGCCTTGACGTACCCCTTTCCCAATTTGGAACCAGTCTGTTGTTCCATGTCTGGTTCTAACTGTTGCTTCTTGACCTGCATACAGATTTCTCAGGAGGCAGGTAAGGCAGTCTGGTATTCCCACCTCTGTAAGAATTTTCCAGTTTGTTGTGATCCACACAGTCAAAGGCTTTGGCGTAGTCAATAAAGCAGAAGTAGATGTAGTAGTAGATTCAGATACACACACATATATGTATATGTATACCTGAGTAAGTTCTGTAATCAAATCCCACTGACCTCCAAAGACAAATTCCTTGGGGGTTCTCAGTCCCTTTGCCAGATCCCCAGGTTGGGAAATCTACTGTGGGTCCTAGAATTTTCTTAATGGCAAATAGATGGGGAAACAATGGAAATAGTGAAAGACTTTATTTTGGGGGGCTCCAAAATCACTGCAGATGGTGACTGCAGCCATGAAATTAAAAGACTCTTGCTCCTTGAAAGAAAAGCTATGACCAATCTAGATAGCATATTAAAAAGCAGAGACATTACTTTGCCAACAAAGGTCCGTCTAGTCAAAGCTATGGTTTTTCCAGTAACCACGTATGAATATGAGAGTTGGACTATAAAAGAAAGCTGAGTGCTGAAGAATTGATGCTTTTGATCTGTGGTATCGGAGAAGACTCTTGAGAGTCCCTTGGACTGCAGGCAGATCCACCCAGTCCGTCTTAAAGGAAGTCAGTTCTGAATATTCACTGGAGGGACCGATGCTGAAGTTGAAACTCCAATACTTTGGCCACTTAATGCAAAGGACTGACTCCTTGAAAAAGACCCTGATTTGGGGAAAGACTGAAGGCAGGAGGAGTAGGGGATGACAGAGGTTGAGATGGTTCGATGACATCACCGACTTGATGGACATGAGTTTGTGGAAGCTCCGGGAGCTGGTGATGGACAGGGAAGCCTGGAGTGCTACAGTCCACGGGGTTGCAAAGAGTCTGACATGACTGAGCAACTGATGTGCACTGAGCTGATATATGTATGTATACATTCAGCAGAAGTAGATTCAGTTATACATATATATAATATACTCTTTTCATATTTTTTTCCATTATGATTTATAAGAGAAGATATTGAATATCGTTCCCTGTGCTATACAATAGGACCTCGCTGTTTACCCAGCCTATCTATAATAGTTTGCATCTGCTAATCTCAAACTCCCAATCCTTCCCTCCCCCACCCTCTCCCCGCCTTGGCAACCACAAGTCTGTTCTCTATATCTTTGAGTAAGACATGCATTTTAATTAATGTTAATGCACAGGTGGCTCTGTGACTATAATTAAATTGAACTATTCAGTCTGATTTTCTGTGGCTTTTTTCCACAACCAACTTACTGATTCCCTTGCTTCTTCTCTATTATCGATGTGCAAGTCCCATCAGCACATAAAATACTGCTGAGATCATTTTATAGAAGAACTTAATGGATAAAAAAATAAACGACAGAAGTTCCGAAAAATGAAGTCTGTCATTATCAATTTGCTGGTCCTTGATCTCACAGCTGCCTGCCAACGTAGGAGATGCCAGAGACAAGGGTTCGATCCCTGGGTCAGGAAGATCCCTTGGAAAAGGAAATGGCAACCACTCCAGTATTCTTGCCTGAAAAATCCCTTGGACAGAGGAGACTGGAGGGCTACAGTCCATAGGGTTGCAAAGAGTTGGACACGACTGAAGTGACTTAGCACGCACGCAATCTCACAGCTATGCTCTTGATGAGGTAGAGGTAATGCTGTAATATCAAATTTTTATTCAGGTAGGAATATATTGAAGGTATTAAGATAGAAATATTAAAGGAATTTATTCCTTTGTTTTGCATATTGACAAGAACACGACCTGATACACAAAAGTCTAGCAGCTCAACGATTCTCTAATGTTAAACCTAAACTTAGCTTAAACCACAAAGTGAAAGTAAGTCAGTCATGTCTGACTCTTTTGGACCCCATGGACTATACAGTCCATGGAATTCTCCAGGCCAGAAAACTGGAGTGGGTATCCGTTCACTTCTCCAGGGTATCTTCCCAAACTAGGTACGGAACCCAGGTCTCCTGCATTGCAGGTGGATTCTTTACCAACTGAGCTCCTAGGGAAGCCCAAGAATGGTGGAGTGGGTAGTCTATCCCTTCTCCAGGGGATCTTCCTGACCCAGGAATCAAACTGGGGTCTCCTGCATTTCAGGCAGATTCTTTACCAGCTGAGCTACCAAGGAAGTCCTAAACTATAAACTTATAAAAACAAAGTCAAATAAAACATGCAGAAGAGTAACAAGATTTAGAAAGTGTGACTACGGCTCTTTGGTCACTGTATCAGTCACCAAAGTTGTCTTGGATGATCTGAGTGGAGGATGTCCCTTCTCCTTCTGTCTCTCCCTTAAAGTCAACATCATGAAAATAATTTTCCTTCCATTACATCCATCTGCCTTTCTATATTCTCTTCCCAGTTAATGACCCTACCATCTATCCAGTTGCCCAAGCCAGTAACCTCTGGCTCACTTTTGATCTTTTCCTTTCCTTCAAATCTGACTTCCCTGGTGACTTAGAGGGTAAAGTGTCTGTCTACAATGTGGGAGACCTGGGTTCAATCCCTGGGTTGGGAAGATCTCCTGGAGAAGGAAATGGCAACCCACTCCAGTATTCTTGCCTGGAAAATCCCACGGACGGAGGAGCCTGGTAGGCTACAGTCCATGGGGTCACAAAGAGTTGGACATGACTGAGTGACTTCACTTTCACTTTCCTTCAAGGCTAGTATGTTGCTAGTGTTGAATCTAATTTATTTATTTATTTATTTTTCAATCTAATTTTAAATGTTGCTCCAATCTTCCTCACCCATTGTCTTTCCCTTATATATATTCTTTTTAGTTTTTGCTTATGTTCCTGAATAGTCCCCAGATATTTTCCAACTTTTGATCTCAGCGTCCTCCCCACTGCATTAAGGTAATTTTTAAATCACCAAGATGATTACATCTTCTATAGCAGCAAGGAGCCCTTATCCAAAATACTTCAATAAAAGAATTTGCCTAAATACCTGTATAGCATTAAAGGCTGAGAAACTCAATACCATCACTATATAAAGACATTATGAATTTCATCAGTCACGATGGTTCAGGAAGGGGCAGATGTACCTTTGCTAACTTTTTTTGGTAACCGTGCCACATGGCTATTCAGGATCTTAGTTCACCAATCAGGAATAGAACCAGAGCCCCTTACAGTGGAAGTGCAGAGTATTAGCCACTGGACCACCAGGGAACTCCCTATAAATTCAGCTTGGGTGCCTGGAGCCCACTTAGTTTCTTTCCTGAAGTCTGGCCCATCTTTAAGCTGGCCCTCCATTCAAACTCCTCACTGTTTATAGAGTGAATCCCAAATTATTTAACATCTTTACCCCTGAGCCTAGAATTTAAATTTTTTTCCAGTCTATGGTTCCCATATTGTAACCACACTATATTCACTGCTCCAAATGTACTATGTACTTGCCCAACTCCACATTTTGCTTTGTGGTCTTCCTATCTACAATTTCCCCTTTTCCTATCTAACAGATAGAACCTATCTGTTCTGATCATTCCCTCAAGTCTATTTTCAATGGTTCTTCTTCTGAGAACACACTCTGACGATGGGCCTAATATAAAATGTACTGCTCTCCTCTCTAACTCCCACAGCCCTTAGCTTGTACCAGTCAGATTTGTACGGAAGTTTATTACGGATAGACCTGTTTTCTCTGCTGAGATAGTGAAGCAAATCTGTGACGATGGAGAGAGAGCTGAGAGTGAGGAGTCAGAATACCTGGGGTTAGTCCCATTTCAGTTACTTCCTAGGCTCAACAGCTACATCTCGAAAATGCAAACGAATATATAAAGATTAAATGAGATTAAGTGACATAACAGAAACGAGAGCACTGCAGGCTTGTCCCGTGCTGGGCAGTAGGGTCATAAGCTCTATGAGAATGTTTCATGTGCACCATTACCTCTGTACCTCCCATCTACCAGCACACAGTCGGGGCTCACTGAATGTTTGCGGAAGAAGATAAAAGCAATGAGATAAAAATTTCCACCTTCATCCAGGAGACTGATAGAATAAAAACAAACTCTGCACTTATACAGTGTATTTGACCTTTCAAAGTACTGACATTTCTTAGGCCTGTCTTTATCACATCCTGAAAAAGGCAAATATTATCATTTTCCTTTTGCATCTGAAGAGATTGAGGCACAGAGCAATTAAATGGCTTGACTAGGCTCATAAAGTCACAGAGAGACTGGAGCCATGGTCTGATGCTCCTCATTTGGGTCTAGAAGACCAGGTTGCCTGTAACGATTTGATAGTTGCTCCAGGGTAGGAATTAATTTACATCTCAAAATCATTTTGGAGGGTATGTTTTTTTACTTGGGCAAGATAGTGCATGTTTCATTCTGCATTTCTGGGAAGAGAGAAAATTAGATCGACTGCAATGATTTTCTCAGCTCCATTCATGTACTCTGTTTTCTTTGGCTGTTCCTTCAGAGGAGTTATCATCTCCTACTTTATCCCATGAGCAACATCTCAGAAACTCTTGAGCACCATCTTAAAATAAAAGCAAACTCCAACCACATATTTGAGTTCAAATGATAATGTAATAGCTTCTCATTTCAATCAGAATACGACTGCTTCTTGAGTAAGATCAGGCTTGTGACAGTGAAGTAGAAAAAGCCTGGGCTTTGGAATCAAAATGAGCCCAACAATTCTAGCTGTGTAACCTTCCAACATTTTCTTCCTCTGTCTGAGCTTTAGGTTGTTCCTCTGCATTTGGATTCAATAATACTTTCCCAACAGAGTAACTCAGATTTAAATGAAGCAGTATACTTATAGAGACCCTTACACACTGGTTACTCAGTGAATGTTAGATCTTTATGTACACTGAAACTCATTTATTAGAATCACTGGGGAATCGAACATTAAACATAAATGAATTATTCAGAGAGAGCTCTTTCTAAAATAGATGTCATACTTCCCTGCTTTCACAAATAGAATACACTAAACATAATTTACACTCCTCTGAAGACTAATGACTTTCTTTGAACTCCTCATTTACGGGATGGTGCGTAATAAATGCAGTGATGTCTTCCAGGCTACCGAGTAGAACAGAGCTGTCTTTGTCCTGAATCTTCCGCATATTTAAATCCTGTTTGTTACCTCCTTGAACTGGTTTGTATCTGCCCCATCTTCTTCAGTTCCACTGCCTTGGCCTTCTCTTAGGGCCTCATGATTTCTTGCGTGGATTTACTGCCTCAGTTACCCTATTTCCAGTCTCATCATCCCCAAGTCTTTCCTCTGCACTCAACAAGAGTAATTTTTCTAAAACGAAACCTGACTACTTCACACTTGCTTGTTTAAAAATCAAAACAAACCAAATAACCCCTCCCGACTGAAGTTCCAATGGCTCTCCCAAGACTATAATCTAAAATATTCACTTTATCACGGCACGTATGTGAACACCTCCACCTCCGTGAGCTGACCTGTCACGTCTCCACCTTCACCTCCCCTCCGTACCTAACCCCTCAGGACCTGAGCTCCAGTCATGCTGAGCTGGGTTTTGTGCAGTAGATTCCTGAGGGCAAAAATTCCTGGCCTTTTTTCATACCTTCTTGCTCTTGCAGGTCCCTCTGACTGGAAAACTCATCATGGTTTTTGGATAAACACAAATCTTTCAGAAGGTACCTAAAGCGTTTTAGGTCTTTGGCAAGCTGTCTGGCCCTTCCTTCCCCAATTCTCTGACTGAAGCTGGGATCACTCGCCCCTTCCTCTGAAACAATATGGGGCCCTGGGCAGCTAGTCATCACACCACAGTGCTGTGGGGTTACCTGGGCACCTCCCACCCCCATTAGACTTTGTGCTTCACAAGGACATGAAGCTGTCTCCCCAGGGAGAGAGCAAGTACTCTGCAATTGCTGAGTATCTTTTTGAGTCTTTAGTCTCTATCAGGTTAATTTTTAGCTGATATCCCTGCCACTTCCTCATATTATTCTACTTGTAATTTAGTTCTGACTAGAACTAAATGAATACTAAATAGGTTTTGCATGAGGGATGTAGAGATCTTTCTGAGGCAAATCCATGAGACTGGAAAGTTCATGCTCCTACTGACATTTATTTCGCCTGTTAGCTAGTTCTCAGTGGTGTTCTGGGTTCTTGAGATAAACAGGCAAACTGTCCACAGAGAAGCAGAGTGTGATACGGTGATAGCCACCTTTCCTGGTGTGCCAGGATCTGAGTCAGAAACCAAGCGTAGAAAGGACTGGTGAGCAAGGCATTTAAGGGACTCGTTATGAATTGCTTACATCATTAAAAACAAGCGTATGATATAGATATTGTTAACACACATTCTATTGTTTTAAAAGGTGAGTTTGCACACCTAGCTATGGTGGGGGAGGGGCTTGAGACTCAAACCCAGGTCCATCTGACTTTGGCTGTGCTGTCATTTTACTACCTTCTGTTCCTATTGGAACTAGCCTCTGGTGACAGGAAAGCATTATTTCTTTGGGGAATTTCTCTCCATAATTTTTCTTCCTATCACAACTTAACTTTTTCATTTCTGAATGTATAAGATAAAATCACAATGATGACCTGAAATCACAAATGATCAAATCAAATCACTTAGATGACCTGAAGTTAATGGAATTTTTAGAAAACCTATTTTGATGTTATCACTTATTATAGTAGCTGCAGACAGCAGAGAGAGAATGAGTTGAGTCTGAAAGTCATAAGCCATTCATGTTCTCAGCTCAGCAAGTACACAGCCAGTAAAGGGAGGCGGACTGGGTCATCTGTCCTGGGGCTCAGTACTGCCCTCTGACCCAGCCCACAGGTAATTGCTACCTCTGGGAAATTCTCTCTTTCTTAAAGTCTGAGCACAAGTTCAATTACCTTGGAGGATGCAGATGGGGGCTGTTAGACTGGCTTCTAAAATGTGATCTACAGCAGAGACTGCAAACGGGCTTTTTCTCGTGTGCCAAAGCAAACCGCATCATGGTGGCCATCACTGAGAAGGATTCTGAACTGGTCTCCAGACTCAGAGGGAAGAATGCTGGGAACAAATGACCATGTCTGTTCTGAGATCGAGAGAAGCAGATCCTATATTTATTATTGTTGGTAGAAGTTTCAGTTGTCATTTGGCATAAGCCAGGTTGTGATGCTACCTAATTTAGAAGTCTGTTCTAGTTACCGAACTCAGCAGAAAGCATACAAGGACAGATTTAGAGGCAATGTCTTGGTCGGGTCTGGCACATCATAGATGCTCAATAAATGTTTACTGAAGGAATGAATGGAAAATTCTACGGTTTTATGTTAGAAGAAGAATAGAGTTCTTCCCCCCCCTCAATAGTTGAGGGAATGGGCACACTGAGGTCCCTTTGCAAAGAGTACTGAATGCTGAGAGTTGAGGGCATTGTATTACACGAACCAGTAATTCTCAAACAGCTGAATTCTCTAAGATGCTACATATAAACAAACAGAATCCCTGGTCCTTCCCTGTGATGATCTGATTGGTAAGTTTGGGGCAAAGTCAAGTCAAGGATTCTCTGGCTTTTGTCTGTTTTAACTATTTGCGAGCTTCCTGGGCAATCTGTATGATCAGTCAGATTTGGGAACTATAGCTGCAAGGTAATGTGGTTCTTCAGTAGATGAACAACTGCAGTTCTTCAGCAGACGAACAACTTACTCCCATCAGAGATGTGTTTCCAGTTCCTTAAACTCCGATTCCCATCTGCCTATTGAGACCAGGCCTGTCCCTACCTTTGCTGAGATCCTGGACCTGCTTAGGCCTTATCTTGGTTGAGACAGATTCCAGCTCCAAAGAGCTCTGCCACAGGGCTCTCTCTCACAGGAAGAAGGGTGAGGACTGAGCACAGCTTCTGCAGAACGGTGGAGAGATTAATGTGCTGCAGCGGGAATAAATCACGGATGGAAGAAATGAATGAACAGCATGTTTCTGGATTTCAAATAGCATTTCTGGAAACGAACGAGTCGTTCTGCTTTCCCAGTTCAATTAGTTTTCTTATAAATCCGCCCTAGCATTTTTCACTGCAGCCAATTATCTAACGTGTTCCAGTATGAAAATCTGGTCATTACCAAAAACATAATTGATTTGATCCATGCTCTGACACAACACTTGGCAAAATGCATATGCCTTCATACTGATTAGTCCTGCTGGGCCATTATTTTTCAGTAAAGCAGAAAACCATGTTGGCAATGGACAGTGCAGTAATATGAAAATATGAGGGCCTTATTTCTGTGGAAAGTTACAGCAAAAAAAAGAGTGGATGGAAGTCCAATGAGGACATCATTTGTCCTAAGACTTGGACTAAAAATCTATTTATCTCTAACACCGCCTTTCTGCAGGAGAAAAAGTGTGGCTAAGAGAACGCACAGACAGAGCGGAGAGAGCGGGGCCTGGGCCTGAGAGGCTGAACCTGAATTTCAGGGTGGCCACTTGCCACTTGATAGCCTAAGGGCTGGGCACATTCCTCAGCCTTTTTGATTTGCAATGTACTTGTCTGTGTATCTGAGCACATCATTCTCTACCCCACAGTGCTGCCCAGGGGAAAAGCAGAAGTGGAGAGGGCCTGAAATGTATTATTAAGCACTCAGTG
The DNA here is from genome assembly GCF_019320065.1 of Cervus canadensis. Classification (NCBI taxonomy): domain Eukaryota; kingdom Metazoa; phylum Chordata; class Mammalia; order Artiodactyla; family Cervidae; genus Cervus; species Cervus canadensis. Next base: position 6,061,396 of record NC_057414.1, on the reverse strand, counting down.
AATAGCGGCAAGCGTGTGATACTGCTGACCAAGTCACAAAACTGGTTTGCCATGTTTGGTTCCAATTTTGTTGATATGCATAATGCAATCTTGTTTACTTAATGAAAAAATTAAGGCAATATGATCACACTTTAAAGAACACTATTATCATTCCTTCCATGCCCTGTACTTTCTATGACGTACAGAGTTTAGGCCCATAGTTTGCTTTTTTTTAGTGGAAAAAAAAACCTCTGTATGTGGTGTGTATGAGCGTGAGAGAGAGAAATATCACACATTCAAAAATCTTCATAAAATCTCTCTATAGAATTTAAAGAGAAATAAAATGGCTATTATGTACAATCCACTAAGGCAAAGAATATTAATAATAATTTATAATTCCTCTGGCTGTTCTTAACAACAGCATGTCCCTCTAAACCACTCTCTGTCCATAGGTAATTCTCCTGAATTTAGGGCAAATCAAATCCTTTATAGTGCTATCACATACATATATGTATTCCTAAATAATAGATTGAATATGGATACAGATATGGAATCACACTGTGTATTTTTTCCCATGACTTGCCTCTTAAGAGTCCATATTATATTAATAGCATTGGTATAAGTAAGTACATTTAAAAAACAGTATTGTTATGTACAAAGTTTCCCTAGGGTACAGACTAAACAAATGAGTTGTCGGGTTGTTTTTCAACTTTACTATATTATATAAGTTAAACTGTTTCCCAAAGAAGATGTTCTGGTTGACATAGTGAATGAGCATTTCAGGAGTTCTAGATCCCTTCCAACACTTGGACTGACCAGACTCTTTAATTTTGTCAATTTGGTGAACATGAAATGATGTCTTCTTATACTTTAATTTCAATTCCTGATTACTAATGCTTTTAAGCCACTCTTCATATGTGAATAAGTCATGTGTGTGTGTGTGTGTGTGTGTGTGTGTGTGTTCTAGGTCCTTGCCCATTTTCTATAGGGGTGTTTGTACCTTTCTCGTTGTGTTACAGCTCTCTGTATATGGTATTCTAGATAGTAATCTTTTATCAGCTATATACATTGAAAAGTTCTATTCCTTCTATTTCCAATTCATATCACATTTTACCTCAGAAGTCAGATACAGAATCCAAAGGTTTCATTTTTCTAAAGCTTCTGATATCAATAGCTGCAAATATAGACAGATTTCAAGATAAATAATTCATTAGTGTGGTTTAAAAGAAATGTATTCATGAATATCTTTGCTCAGGCTTACAGAAGGTGCTTGAAGAGCTTATTAAAATAAACCAAACCAAATTAAAAACTAAAAGGCAACACTGTGATGATGAAGGCTTCCATGTCAAGACTCCAAATACACTAAAAATTTATCTCTAGCAGTTAATATATTCACAATGACAATACTTCAAATGGCTTCTTTTACCCATAAGACTTTCTATTTCTAGTGTATCACCCAGTCAGCACAGACAAATCTTACCAAGTCTACCCCTGAATTTCAAGCTTTAGTGTAAAACTTTTAAGAGTAATTTTTTTCCCTTTAATACAATTGTCTCGGAGTCATATTTATAGTCAATTCATCTTTGGGTTTATGAAGAATTTAAGAATATACTCTACCAAAAATCCCCTATTTGGGGGGCAGTGAAACAGTCTGTATGATACTATAATGATGGATATATCATCATATGTCAAAACCTATAGCACGTAAAACACCAAGAATGAACAGTAATGTAAACTATGGACTTTGAGTGATAATGCTGTGTCAGTATAAATTCACCAATTCTAAAAAATGTACAATTCTGGTGTGGGAATTCAATAGTGGCGGGGGGGCTTGCAAACTGGTGGGGGCAACAGGTGTACCAGAAATTTCTGTACCACCTGCTCAATTTTGCTATAAACGTAAAACTGCTCTATAAATAAAGTCTGTTAAAAATTTTAAAAATTAAATGCAGGGAGAAATGAGCTTTTTAAGATCCACTAAGAAGTGGTACTGAATAATATGGGGTGGGGTGGAGGGGGAACCAAGCAAGCACACAAACAAACAAACAAGTCCCAACTAGTTTCTAAAGCAATGGCACCAGGGATATGACTGCAGAAAAGACAACAATGGTAACAGCAATAGCAAATGCTTCCTGACTGTCAGGCAATCATCTAAAGCACTTTACCCAAATAAACTCAGTTAACCTTCCCAAGAACCCTGTGGGAGAAGAACTGTTACTACATTCCTTTTAAAGATGAAGTAACTGAAGATGAGAGGTAAGGAATATGTTCAAGATCATGCAACCAGTCAAAGGTGGAGCGGCTCTAAGTGTTGGGCGGCTCTCTGCTCTTCTTACCTCTCAAGTCACCACTCAACTTCTGAGTGCAGAGGAATGCAGAACCAGGCTAGTTTTAACACATCACAGAACAATACACCCAACGGTACTTCCACAGATCTGTATGTGGGCAGGTATTGAATGTATTGGGCTATCCTGGTGGCTCAGAAGGTAAAGAATCTGCCTGCAACGCAGGAGATGTGGTGTCGATCCCTGGGTCAGGAAGATCCCCTGGAGAATAGAGTGGCTACCCACCCCAGTACTGAATGTACAACAATAACATAAAAGTTCAGGGTTTCACTCACTATGGTCCATTAATGTGAGAACTTCATGCTTCTTGCCTTTCATGTGCAAAAACTAATCAACAGAAACCTTAATTAAATAGAGTTGGGAGACAAGAAGGGGGACAGCTCATGTCCGTGGACTACAGCAGAGCCCAACAGGAAGACGAAATGACTTCTCTTCTTTCCTGGCAAAGACTCAGCTAATGAAAAGCCATGGACACATTGTTTACTCTGGCCCTCCCAATTGCCATTTTCCCTTCTATTAAAAAGTTCTCTTTCTCTTGCTCTGGAAGGGATTGTATGTAGCTTACCATGGTCGCACACCCTGAATTGCAATTCTCTGCTGATCCCTAATAAGCCCATCTTTGCTGGAGAAATACCAGGCAGTCTGTTTGCTTTAGGTCACACATGGCTGTCAGTATTTGCCTGATATCAAGCCATGAAAGGTAGTAATAAAAACACTCGCGTCTGTGCTGTGCAGAGCACCTCCCGCCCCAGGCGGTCATTATGACCTACTTACTGTGCATACGGCTTGACTGGAGATCCCTGGGGAAGGGGGCAGACATTCGTTGAGTGCGTTTTCTGTGCTAGATATTACACTGCCCTTTGGAAATCTCATTCTCCAGTCATCAGTATCTCTGTAGTGATTAACTTCATTTCAACAAACAGAGCTGCTGCCATATGGAAACATAACTTAGTTACTTTTGTGTACTAAGAGAATAATGCAAACTTGGGATCCACAAAGGAATTAACCTCTTTGTTAAGAACCAGATAATTCATAGTCAGGAGAGAAATTTAAAGATAATGTAATGAAGGGGGAGAAAAAATGAGCTAAAAAAATTAGCTAAAACTGTAAGCACTTTCTGTTTTACTCAGAGGGGGTAAATCTTTGGATGGGTGCAACCAGCAACTAACAACATATCTTTATCAAAGTGCAACACTGACGAGAGGTATTGAAATTCTTTAACACCTCCACTAGCATTTCACATCATCCTTGAAATCAAAGAAGCCATTTTAGCTGCCCTTTAGAAGCATCAGCCCACCACAGATGTCAGTCTCCCCGCGGAGTTAAGTTTACCTTCAGTTCAAGGGAGAGAGGTACTGCCAGTAGAAAACTGAAGGGCTTGAATCTCATACTCTCAAAATCCACAGAAGCAGCCATCTCAACTAATGCAGTCAAGAAATATAGTGAGGGGCTCCAGGGCATTTAGTTAAATAGATACTAAATTGTCCTCCGGTGTCTATTCCCTTTCAGGAGTACACCACCTCCCACCCACCCACCATGGACTTTTAGGAAGGCATACCCAGATAAAGACTGCATTTCTTACAATCACTTTAGAAAACTTTTAACAATTTATTTTGAAGTATTTGCCTACCTAAGACCTTGCAATTTCACTCCTGTATATATACGCGAGAGAAACAAGGGCTTATTTTCTTTGAAAGACTTGTATAAGAATGCTTATAGCAGCTTTGTTTATAATATCCCCAAACTGGAAACAATCTGAATGTCCTTCAACAGAAGAGTGGATAAACAAACTGTGTTATATTTATACAGTGGAATAACGCCTAAAGCACTAAAAAGTACCAGACTACTGAGATACAAAACAACATGGACTACTCTTAAAAACATCATGTTGAGTCAAAGAACCCAGACATGAAAGACCACAAACTACATGGCTACATTTCTATGAAGTTCAAGAGTAGGCTAATCTAAATTAGATTAAATTAGATTCAGGTGGAATTCAGCTAAATTCTGAATGCTCTCTCTCACGGTGAGGGTTGAAGCCTAGTATTAACTGGAATGAAACATGAGGAAATTTGGGGTGCGGGAAACTTCCATATCTTGACATGGGTAGTGGCTACAAAGATGTATACTGTCATTAAAATGCATTGATTAGTGCTTTCAGAATGATAGATAAGGAGGGAGAGTGGGGAGGGGGAGACAACAGACAGACACCCTGGGAGTGCCAGTCAACGGGGACAACCTGAAACCCTCCCTATAGGATTTAAAACCAATACCAAACATGTTACACTTTCAAGGCAACCAGTTCTTAAATGACCAAGGCTAAAAAGCAAGATTTGTTCTTCCTCCCTACTTATGCTTTTTTTTTTTTTTTAAGTTATTATTTGTGTTTGGCATATATGAGCTGGATGTCAGCAGAGGGGAAAAAGTCAATTCAGAGTTAAGATGAGTGGTTAATCTGTTTGGATATAATGAAATGTCAAGCGTAACCTCAAACTTCTCTAATAATTTGGAAGAAGAATCTGTGCATTCACTTGAATGTTATCTTGAGAGCCAGGATTACTCCTTTTAATTCTTGACTCTGCCTCTGTGTGAATGTGGCAAAGTCCACTTACTTTGAGACTGTTTCTTCATCCGAAGAATGGGGTAACAACACTTCTAGGGATGCTAAGAATATTGCTGAGTGGACACATGAAGAGGCCCTAGAATGTCATATACACTCAACAAAAACTTAGTAGCTATTATTCTCTTAGGAAGGTGAGATCTGTTGTTCAAGAAAGTGATACAGTTTGTACATGTTTGACTCTGGCGTTTGATTCATTTAGTTGTATTTGGTCTTGTTCACAACAGGTTCAAAGTACCTACATTTATTACTGAGTGAAATTACTCTTTCATTCACAGTATCTCTGATACCTTCAGTTCAAAAGGCAACAGAGAACATGTGATAGGCAAGCAACCATGGGCAGTCTCTCCCAGGAGAGGTGGGTCCACAGGAAAGCTATCTCTCTTTCTCCTTCCCAAGCGTTTATATCCAAGCACCTCCTTGCATAGATTTTATATAATTTTAAAAAATAGTGCACATGGCTTCTATCTCTCTGAGTAATGGAATTGATTCAGTAGTTTTCGGGTCAAGCTGACATCACGCAAACCTTCAGATACCACAGCTGATTCTAACATAAGAGCTAAAAGCAGACTTGGTGTTGCTGTTTGTTGGGTGGAAAGCTAAGGTAGGGAAGTGTTTTTCTTTCATTTATAGCTCCGTTATTATGATTATAAAATCCAACAGACCATGGTGGGGTTTTGTTACACAATCAAGGGTCTCCAATTAATTCCTTCAACACAGCAGACTGTTCACAGAATTGCAGATCGGAATTATGTACATGTTCCCACTTTGAATCCCCTGCTGTCCAAGAACTTTCTTTCCTGCCAATAAAGTGACAGCAAGCAGCCAGCATATTGAAACAGAAGTCCCCTTTTAACTAAATGTTACAATATTAGGAGAAACCATACGAAACACTGACAATTTCATATGGTTCAAGCTAGTATTTACATCAAATCATAGGAAGAGTTAAATCAGAGGTGAAAATGACCAAAAAGGAGCTGGCGAGAGTAAGAGTATTTCCTCTGGTCCAAGTTCTTCCACCAGGGGCTCAAACTGCCTGCATGATGAACTCAGAAAACAGTTGAAGCCAGGCAATCGCTTAACCTCAGATGTGCCCTGCTACCTCAACACATGGTCTCTTGAAAGACCTCATGGGCTCCACAGCCTGGAGAGAACTAGCGCCATCTATGCACCCAACAGGCCCCAGCAGGTCCCTGTGTGCCCTCATGCTCAGGAGTCCAGCATGTTTACTGCCAATGAGAAATCTGGCTTTGCACACCTTTCTGGCTCCAAGCAGCACAACTAGGGCAGATGGAGGAGCCCTGGGAGTTAGAGGTGGCAGAATTTTGAAATTTCCCATTAAGCTGGCTTTATTTTTATGCCCACACATACCAAACAAAGAAAAAAATATAAGAATCAGATTTCAGGAAATTATCTAACAACTGATTTTAAATTCCTCAATTTCTTCCCTAATACTGACAACAACATAGGTTGAGTATAAAAGTATGTGTGGGTTTTTGCATGAATACTCCCTTCTCCTCACGCCCCATCTCTCTCCTCCCATGGTGAAGTTGAAATAAGCTAAAAATTGAAATTCAAAAAGTGTAGTCTCTTTCTATGCCCAAGAAAATAAAATCTTACAGAAAAAAAATTTTAAGTAGCCATGTTGAAGCCCAGTGGTTTTCTATTCAATTTTCTTTATTAATCCAGAATTATCTCTTTATGTGCAATAGAATTAACATTTTCAGGGCAAAGACTGTCACATGGGTAGAGACTGGACACCACTCTGTAGGAAATTTGGTCAAGATTTAAATGCTTGGTTGCTGAATTCACATGCTTGCACTTCTGGCAAAAATGGGAATTATTTTCATGCCATCAAATTTTGAGTGTAACCCAGGGTTACATTCCTCAAATATCACATTAGGCTAAAGAATTGAAATAACATTGTTTAGAGTCTACTCTTTTCATGTCTGATCCCTAAATTCACCACAAATAGGAATGCTCTAAGATCTGAACTTCTATACCATCTCTCCCAACGACTGATTAAAACAGAATCTCAACTCAGTGTTCTGTGACAACCTAGAGGGGTGGGATATGAGAGGGGGGTTCATGAGGGAGGAGACATAGATATACCTGTGGCTGATTCATGTTGATGGATGGCAGAGGCCAACAAAATACTGTAAAGCAATTATCCTCCAATTAAAAAAAAAAAAAGAAAACAACAATGGAAAACTAAAACAAGAACAAAAAAAGAATCTGAGAGCCAATGGATATCAGACAGAAAGAGATCTCAGAGGTGACCTTGTTTTACATACAAAAATCTGAGGACCAGAGGTGAGAGTACTTTGTATAGGGTCATGCAACAACTTGAACCTAGGTCCTCCAACTGTCCCCAGGCTGCATGTATTTCTGTCAAGATGGGAAAGGAATGTCCAGACCTGTGGGTGTGACTGGAAACAAAGCAAAAAAAAAATGGGAAGGTAATTAAGCATTTATCGAAACTTGCTATTTTCTTGCCACTGAAGCAAATAAAGATACCAAGTTTAATAAAAATATCACATTTCCTAGCAGTAACGTTTATCTCATTTAATCCTTTCAACAATCCAATGATGATAATAAGTAATAGTGGCTACCATTTATCGAGCATCTCTTCACATGGGCCGAACACTGTGCTGTTTTATAAACAATATCTCATTTTATTTATACAACATGATAATGAGCTTGTTCTCCATAGTATAAAAATGAGCGAATTGAGACTTAAGAGAGTGTAAATTACATGTCTAAGGTCACACAACCAGTAAATGAAGGAACGAAAGTAAAAGCCAGGTCATAAGATCAAAGAACTTAAGTTTCTACATGCATCAGCATTCAAAAACAGATTGGTTAAATTTAAAATAAAACTTTTGCTGTATCAATACTCCTGGTCTTTTAAATTTTCCTCAAGAATAAACCAGATCCAAAATAAAAGTCATTATTTTATACAGAATATTCTAATTGTCTAACCTATTTATGTTGCAAGCTGTAGTAAATCACAGCTTTGGCATTGTATCTAGAATTATGACAGGCTGTGGTCATTTAAAAAATTCTGTGTTTTAACAGTGGGGAAACAATTTCACAGTCCTTTTGAGAGTAAAGGGAACTGGGTTTAATGCATGTATACTGAGAGGAGTGGGAAGAGAGAGAGAAAGAGAGAAGAAAAGGAGGGGGATATAATGGAAGGAGGTACTATTTATTCACTGCTTCTAGGATTCTGTTGGAGATCATGCTGTTTAATAATTTCAGCACTTATCATTTTAAAAATCAGTAGCCCTGGTAACCAAGTCTATGACTGAAGCATGCTATAAAAAAAGACACATTGTGTGGTGGCTGGTCCTAGACAGACTGACAAGCTTTGTTCTATCCTTTTGAAACCTAAGGCATTATTTACATACACTGAGCTACAACGCAGAATCCCTTCGTTAAGAGAGGTTTTTACACTTATCTGTATGTAAAAATAGAAATAGCTGAATAAGACCACATATTTTCTTCTTGTGCTAAATTACTGGTTAGAAAATAAAACTGTAGAAACTCTCTGAATGGTACTGAATGAGCCACACTAAAACTTAACCGCGTCTCCCTGAGCGGCACTCACTCACTTGCCGGGCCTTTGGCAGCGCCCCGCCCCGCCCCGCCCGCCCCGCCAAGCAGTAAGGTGCGGTGACTCTGCAGGAAGGACAGCAACAAGGGACGCTGAAGGGCTTCCTTCCCAGTGGCACTGGCAACCGTCAAGGTGATTAAAGAGCCATTCAAAGGCCTTTTTTCCCCCCCTGCTTTCCAGTTTCCTCAAGGATCCAGTCTACATTCAGCTTCTTTCCGGGGCAGTGGTTCAAGTGGGCAGGAAGCATGTTTTTGGAGTAGTACGCAGATTTAAACAAAGGTGATAGATGCCTGTTCTTGACTTTAGCCACAAGATTACAGAAACTGTACACATTAGAAAACCAGAGGTTTAACTCTCCATTTGGATCACCACACAGAGTATAGCACTGTGCTTTTCCCAAGGGGTTTATCATCAGTCCATCCTTCTGCCCACCCTTCCCCTCCACAGACCCAGGTGCTTTAGGTCCAAACACAGGCACTAGTGCAGAGTAGCGAAGAGTCAGACCTGGGCTTGAATACTGACTCCACCGCGAGGGACTGTGAGACAGGGCAGGTTGCTTGACTTGCGAGTCTTCGCTTCCTCACTATAAAAGGGACTCAATAATATTACCTTATCTCTCACTGAACTAGGGAGAGGATTAAATAAGATAAAGCACCTGACACATACCCAGCATCTGACGAACAGGGGGCCTATTAGGTAGCATCATTCTCATTTTAGGTGTGAGAAAACTGACAGAAGCTCAGAAGAGGTAAGTGATTTGTACAAGATCTCAGATCTAGTAAGTGGTGGAGCCAGGACTGTACCCTCAGAGTGTGAAAAACTCACATGCTCCTCACAGTAGCATGCTTCTCTTTTAATAAGCTCACGGTCTGGGGAGAAAAATAAGCTTGGAGTGTCCCACAGTCCCCGTAACTAAAGTGCTATGAAAGAGGACAGAGAGGCGTGAGCCAGTGGGCCAGAAAGCTCCTGGGAAGATGCAGCGACTGCTCTGGGTCTTGAAAGGCCTTCCAGCACCTCCTAGACAGAAATTCTGAGGAGGAGGAGGAGTCTGTACTATTAGAACACTGAAGAAAGGGCCAGTGCCAAGGCAGGGAGCAAAGAAAGAACAGGGTGCCCTCGAGGCTGCTGCCCGGGGTGTGTTAGGGCAGTCAGTAGCGGGTGAGAGGGCAGAGTCCAGACCAAGATAATCTCCTTTACCTTGTAGGTGACCGGGAGCCACACGTACAGTCTAAATAGATGGGTGAACTCAAAAGAGTTAAAATGGCTGGAAGTGAATCACACTTGAATCTTTTCCATTTTTACTTGGAAACAGAACATCTCTCCCACCAGGCAGGCTCATCTAATGTTTCCATGCCAACCGACTGCAGATAGGCTAAGCCCTAAGGTGGGGAGTGGCGCAAGGCAAGGAGAGTGTGCAGGGGAAAGGCCAGGATCAGATTGTGGGGGTGGGCTGCGAACAGAATGGGGGCCGGTGCACTACAGAGTAGGAAGGGGGAGAGGTATGAACCAGAAATGAGGGCCCGGTAAACCTAGTTATACCTAAATTTTTTACAAGTCTGGCCATTACTGCACACAAACACTCACATACTCACACACACACACACACAGATGCAGCATTCAAACTAGGGATTTTTGAACTCACCTATACCTTGCATATGTTCAAAGGGACTTCATGCAATTTGAGAACTTCTAATCAGTTCATTTTGTGTTCACAGGCAATCAAAATAGGAATGCTAGAACTCTCTGATTCTCAATAAATCTTTCTAATATGTTCAATCTGCTTTCCAAAGTTATTACTTTAGTCTTGCACTAGAAAATTTTATTTTTGCTAAGTGTTAGCAATTATAGCATCAGGTTCAAGGTTGGTTTCCAAATTCTTAGCCTGGATGTGATCAGAACTGAAAGCCGTCCCAGGAACTGGCTTTCCCATTAGTTGCAGGCTGGCATTAATTAGACTTCCATGCAAGAAATCTAAGACTTTTTAAGCTATTGTTCTCAGGTTGACAAGGAAGTTTTAAAAAATGAAAAGCTAAAACAATGGTTCTTAATGTTACTGCATACTGGATTCACTGGGGGAGCTTTATAATATTAGGTGAGTGCAAAAGTAACTGAGGTGTTGCATTGTTGAACTTTGCCATTTGATATTAGAATACAGTCTTAAATAAATGTGATTATGTTATACAACATTTTAATGAACATTTCTCGCTTTATGTTTTTTGGCTAATGACTTATTACTTGCTGTGTATTTTATTTTAGACAATAGAAATAATGTTAGACAAACAACAATTCGAGCTGTTTTGAGTTAAAGCAGTGGAGAGAACTTGCAACATCAACAATGCATTTGGCCCAGGAACTGCTAACAAATGTACAGTGCAGTGGTGGTTCAAGAAGTTTGCAAAGGAAACAAGAACCTTGAAGATGAGGAGCACAGTAGCCAGCCATCAGAAGTTGACAAGGATCAACTGAGAGGATCATTGAAGCTGATCCTCTTACAACTACCTGAGAAGTTGCCAAAGAACTTGATATCGGCCATTCTATGGTCATTCAGCATTTGAAGCAAACTGGAAAGGTGAAAAAGCTCAATCAGTGGGTGCCTCACGAACTGACCAAAAATAAAAAAATGTCATTTTGAAGTGTTGTCTTTTCTTATTCTACACAACAACAATGAACCATTTCGATTGGATTGTAACATGCGAGGAAAAGTGGATTGTGTATGACAGCCAGTGACAACCAGCTCAGTGGTTGGACCCAGAAGAAGCTTCAAAGCACTTTCCAAAGTCAGACTTGCACCAAAAAAAGGTCGTGATCACTGTTTGGTGGTCTGCTGCCCATCTGATCCACTACAGCTTTCTGAATCCCAGTGAAACCATTACATCTGAAAAGTATGCTCGGCAAATCGATGAGATGCATGGAAAACTGCAATGCCTGCAGCTGGCATTGGTCAACAGAATGGGTCCAGTTCTTCTCCATGACAATGCCTGACCACACATTGCACAACCAATGCTTCAAAAGTTGAATGAATTGGGCTATGGAGTTTTGCTCCATCTGCCTTATTTACCTGACCTCTCTCTTGCCAACTGACTACCACTTCTTCAAGCATCTCAACAACTTTTTGCAGGGTAAATGCTTCCACAACAGCAGGAGGCAGAAAATTCTTTCCAAGAGTTCACTGAATCCTGAAGCAGGGATTTTTATTTAACAGGAATATACTTACTTCTTGCTGGCAAAAAATGTGTTGATTGTAGTGGTTCATACTTTGATCAATAAAGATGTGTTTGAGTCTAGTTATAATGATTTAAAATTCATGGTCCCAAACTGCAATTATGTTTGCACCAACCTAATATAATGATGTCAGGGACACATTCTCAGAAGTTCTGACTCAGTAGGTTTGGGCTGGGGCCTGGGCATCAAGGTTTTCAAGAGCACTTGTGATATTATGATTTATAATATGATTTGGTCTTTGTCCCATTCCTGGCATAGAGCTCCTAGAACACTTGGAATGTCTTAAGTTGTAAGAGGCATAAAGGTGTCTGTTGTTATTCATAACAAACCCATTTCAACCACACCTCAGTTTCTGTTAATGAGCTGGCTTTTAGATAGTCCCTAAGGATGAAAGCTGCTTGCCCAGGGAACCATGTGATTAGAGGGGTGTAGCTTTCAGCCCAACTGCTAACCTCTGATGGAGAAGGCAATGGCACCCCACTCCAGTACTCGTGCCTAGAAAATCCCATAGATGGGGGAGCCTGGTGGGCTACAGTCCATGGGGTCGCTAACAGTCGGACACGACTGAGCGACTTCACTTTCACACATTGGAGAAGGAAATGGCAACTCACTCCGGTGTTCTTGCCTGGAGAATCCCATAGACGGGGGAGTCTGGTGGGCTGCCGTCTATGGGGCCGCACAGAGTCGGACACGACTGAAGCGACTTAGCAGCAGCAGCTAACCTCTGAAGAAGGGAGAGGCTGGAGTGGCCAATGACTTAATCAATGATGCCTAGTAATGAGGGCTTCCCAGGTAGGGATAGTGGCAAAGAACCTGTCGGCCAATGCAGGAGACAAGAGAGGTGGGTTCGATCCTCTGAAGGAGGATGTAGGGAGAGAGCAAATTAGCCAAGATGGGCGTGGTCAGGCTCTTTCACCCCACGGCCTCTCGCTCTTGCCCCACGTTTTGTAAATGATGATTATGTGACCGCTGAGATCACTTACAGCACCGGGCATGAGCGTCATGAGTTTACTCGCCTGGACATGGGCTAGTTTGCGCGGTGCCCCAGTATGAGCTTCACCGTGAAAGCCCTGGCTGCGGCTGCACTGCGGCTACACTGGCGCGACATCATGGTCATGTGATATGAGGGTATGTTAGGCTCTGTAATCGCTACGTTACGGTTACGTTGTGGCTGCCGTGTCTGCTGGTCCTAAGGCTCCTCCAGTCTTCTTCCAGCCTCTGAGCTCATGCCGTGCCTGGGCTCAGTGAACAGTGCTGACAGTGTGAACAGCAAGGCAATTGGTGCTGTGAGCAGGATCGGCGATGCAGAGGGCACGGCAACCCACTTCAGTATTCTTGCCTGCAGAATCCCAGGACAGAGGAACCTGGTAGGCTATAGACCACGGGGTCGCAAAAGATCAGACACGACTGATGTGACTTAGCAGGCACGCACACAGGCCTAGTAATGAAGTGTCCATAAAAATGCTAACCGATGGAGCTGAGGGAACTTCTGGTTGCTGAAAACATGGAGATGCTGGGAGGGGGGACCTCACTGGGAGGGTGGGGATGAGAGCAGGGAAGCTCAGTGCCTTTTCCCCCAAACCGTGCCCGGGCATCTCTCTCACTTGGTTGTTCCTGAGTCTATTCTTTTATACTAAAACTGTAATCTACAGCGTAAACTGTTTTCCTCAGTTCTATGAGTGGCTCTAGGAAATTACTGAACCCAAGGAGAGGGCTGTGGGAACCTCTGATTTACAACCAGTTAGATCAGAAACACAGGTAACACCCTGGACTTGTGACTGGCATCTGAAGTGGGGGCAGTCTTGCAGGGCTGAGCCCTTAACCTGTGGGATCTGACTCCCTCTCCATGGAAACAGTGTCAGAATTGAGTTAAATTGAAGGACACTCAGCTGACATTGGAAAACTGATCTGTGTGGGATAAAGACCACACATCTGGTGTCAGAAGTGAAGTATTCCACGCGCTGTTACAGTTTAGTCATTCAGTGGTGTCTGACTCTTTGCAACCCCAAGGACTGTTGCCCTCCAGGCTTCTTTGTCCATGGTATTTCCCAGGTAAGAACGCTGGATGGGTTGCCATTTCTTCTCCAAGGGATCTTCCCATGTCTCCTGCACTGGCAGGCAGATTCTTTACCACTGAACCACCAGGAAAGCCTATTCAGTGAGTTGCAGAAAGGACATGAGTTTGAGCGAGCTCCGGGAGTTGGTGGTGGACAGGGAGGCCCGGTGTGCTGCAGTCCACGGGGTTGCAGAGAGTCAGACACGACTGAGTGACTGAACTGAACTGAAGTGGATAAAGAATTCTTACTTAAATCCTGATTTCTAGGGGTTAGGGAAGCACTGTCACAGAGGGTCTGTAAATCTTCAGAATACCTTATCCTGCAAAGTCCCAACTGCAGCATTTTTACTGGTGAAATGATAGAGTTGAGGGAGGGGAAACAGAAGGAAATAGGACATAACAAATACTGCATGTTTCATGGCTGACACTTTTTGAGGCAACTGTTACTTTTGCTGGATTTGATACTTATAACAACCCTTTAAATGGGTATTATTATTCCTATTCTACATTAGAAACATGATCCCAAAGATACTCACTCTACTCTATCACCATAGGTTAATTTTGGCTATCTTTGAATGTTACAGGAATGGAACCAGATAGAACAACGGCCCACCCAAAGAGGTCCGTGCCCTAATCATTGAATCTATGAATATGTTATTTACAGGGCAAAAGAGACTTTAAGACCTGATTTGGGTTAAGGATCTCGAAGTGGAAAGATTATTTTGCATTAGCTGAGTGGACCCAATCTAATCACAAGAGTCTTTAGAAGTGTTACAAGTGCAGGACCTTTCCTGCGTAGGTGGGAGAGATGCAAGTGAGAAGTAAACCCACAGTACTCAGCTTTTAATATGAAGGCAAGAGCCATTAACCATGGAATGTGGCATCCTTTAGAAAATGGGAATGCCTCTCAGTTGACAGTCAGCAAGAAAGCAGGGACTACAGGATTACGACAGGGATTTGGCATCAGACAGAACTGATTTGTTCTTCTTTGCTGTGTAATTTTGGGCAATAACATAAACTACCTAACCTTGGTTTCATTAACTGAAGAATGGGGATAGTAACGATACTCCCTCAGACATATTAGGGTTTCCCAGGTGGCGCAGTTGGTAATGAATCTGTCTGCCAATGCAGGAGACACAGGAGACAAGGATTCAATCCCTGCGTTGGGAAGGTCCCCTGGAGAAGGAAATGGCAGCTCACTCCAGTATTCTTGCCTGAAAGATTCCATGGACAGGGGAGCCTGGAGGGCTACAGCCCATGGGGTCACAACTGAGCGCAGGCACAGCACACATCCTGTGAGATCTAAATCCTCCTCAGCATCTTCCTGCCCTCAGGACACCCGAAGCCACTATATAATCTAGGACCCATCAGAAGATGAGTGCGCTGCAGAGGTGGGTGTAATATGGGGGTATCCATTTACAAGGGAAGAGGCAGGAGTGGGGAATTTTAGGAAAAGAGAGAAGTGTTATCTTATAAAGGGCCAACAATGGGGTTCATTCAACACAGGCCTTTTAGAAATGGGAACACTCTGCTGACCTGGAGTCACTCAGCCAGAAACACTGGGACCCCTTCCTGAGGACTAACTCAGAGCCCTCCTTAATAGGAAGACAGAGATGAAGCAGTCCTGAAGCCACAAGAACTGGTTTATGAGCTTGGTCTGGGGAGTAAGAACTACAGGTAATTTACACGAGAATTTATATTTTCGTGACAGAGGTGACTAGAAGCTACCAAATATCCCGTTTATTGTGAAGTTCTATATAGTTCACATCACATTTTCTCATTATTTTATTTATTAAATCAGGTTTTTTTTTTTTTTTTAAGTGTGAGATCCATCATCTGAAAGGCCAAATCTGCATTTTTTTAAAAAATTAAGGGGGCGTTCCCTGGTGGTCTTGTGGTTAGGATTCAGTGCTTTCACTGCCATGGCATCCCCCAAGTCATGCTGCGAGGCCAAAAAAAATTTTTTTAATAAAATAAAATCATGTACACAATGTCACCTTAAGAAAATTAAGGATAAGAAAGTACATGAAGTAAGCCATCTGTTCTGAAACAATACAGTTATACGATGTTTTAAATATTGTAATGGAAGTGTTTAATGGAAGACACTAGAAAGTGATGATATCTTTTACAAGAGTCTGTTTTTAAAATAAAGGATGACATAATAAAAAATACATGAAAGTGCAGTTTAAAAAATAATAAAAGTGTAATTTTGATAATGGAAATTCCTTCTTACCTCTTAATAACCACCACCAAAACTCATCAGTTTACCATGGAGGCTGGGTCTGGGCTTCCCACTTATTGAGAAAATGGTATAAAAAGTGAAGAAAATTCACAAGGAGAAGAAAATCTAAAAGATGGCTTTCTCTGTCCAGAAAGGACAGAGGTAAAAAAAAGGCATCCCAGGCATTTTATTTTTAAAAGCAAAAAATTCAGGATTAAGAATTTAAACAAGTGAGCTGTCATAATGTTTGCTTTAGTTTTTTTAAGCTACAGAGTAGGATTATATGGAGAGGAGAAGGATGTAATGTATCTAGTGGGGTTTATGAAATTGTAAATTTTAAAATATGGAATACTTTACCTGATGCTTATGTTTTGTTCCTGTTTTTCTTTTGACATTGATGGACATAAGAAAGAGCAATCAATTTAAAATATAATTTGTATGTGTATTATTTTTAGACTTCTTACTTGTGAAATTAAGTTGTCAGGCTCATGTTAGGTCCCTGATTTTTTAAAATTCTAATGCTGTTGGTCAGGGAAATCTCTAAGTCCTGCAGCCTCTACATTTAGGAAACCACACATGGAAAGGACACCAACACCCAACATGGTCCAGTGATTTTCAAAGTCCTTTGAGGCATTTTTATGCATTTTCTTAAAAATTCAGACCTGAAGAGCAAGGAGAAGGGGTAGAAACTTTTGCAAAACAGGAAGACTAAAATGTACTGAGGGTGCTAATAACTAAATGTGAAATAATGACATCACTTCTCTTTTGAAAGATTTCCTACAGTGGAGAGCATTACCTGAAAGTAGGCCATTGAAAGCCCAGAGCAAGTTGGGAATTTTAAGTTTCTTAAGCACTAAGGAGGCTGAAAGATAATGTTTCTACAGATCACAAAAGCAGGCATATGGATACTTTACATAAAGTACTCTTTTAGGCAAAAGACAAAGCTTGGCTCCTTGGAAGTGTTCCCAGTGCTGACTTCCTCTTTCCTATACTTGCGGTACTACATACTAAGGGAAACACACATGGCTTCAGCTTTGAGCAAACTGTCCTAAACCAGGCGTAAGCAGAGCTGGTATCATAGGTGTGGGCTTGTGTGGCTGCACAGTCTCATGCTGTCTCAACACTTAGTACAATGCTCTGCTCTCATTGTCTTGATATTCTAAAATTTGAACACGAAGCCCCGTTTTCACTTTGCACTGAGCCCCACAAATTGTGTAGTTGGTTGTGGGTCTCATGTTGCATGTCCCACGTGCGGGGCATGATGTACGATGGGCACTTCAATTGTGTTCTTTCCTGTGGGACTTTATATGGATAGGGCTACAAAATCTGTTGGCAGAAGAGAGGCAGAGAATTTGCTCACACTGTTGTCACGGCTGCAGCTAGTGGGGTTTCGCTCAATTTAACCACAAATTCACAATGCTCTGGGCATCTTTAAGTTACAGTACAAGATCTAAAGGGCTTTCCACGTGGCACTAGTGGTAAAGAACTTGCTTGCCAATTCAGGAGACAAAAAGAGATGCGGGTTCGATCTCTGGGTCGGGAAGATCCTGTGGAGGAGGGCATGGTAACCCACTCCAGTATTCTTGCCTAGAGAATCCATGGACAGAGAGGTACAATCCACAGGGTTGCAAAGAGTTGGACCTGACTGAAGTGACTTAGCACACACACATGTACAGGATCTAAGGTGACTGTACGATATTCATTCAACTGCCCATTCGACATTTAATAATGCACAAGTAGTTCTGCAAAAAATCATGCAGTGTGTAACATGGCAGCAAATGCAGCGGGAGGCAAACACTAGACAAAGATACATGTGAGTTGTGGGCTCACACGTCTTTAATGAGAGTGGATTGAAGCAAGGGCTTGGTACTAGTCTAGGTTCTTGGTACTATTCTTTAAAGAGAGTGGATGGAGGCAAGGGCGTGGTAGTAGTCTATGCTTGGAAAACAGCGTAGGTAGGTCAATACTTTGAGCCTCAGCTTTCTTATCGGAAAACTGTGGGAAAACAATACCTACTTAACAGATACTTTATATCAAATCAAATCAAATACACGAAAGCCTTTCAATAAAGCCACGTGACACCATGGGCAGGGGCAGAGGACAGCTGGCTTAGGTTCTAGACCCAGCTTAGTCTCTTATGGGTAAACTACAGGTAAACTTGGTCTCCATTTTCTCTTCTTTACAATGGGGCTAAAAATGGGGCTTCCCTGGTGGCTCAGAGGTTAAAGTGTCTGCCTGCAATGCAGGAGACCTGGGTTCGATTCCTGGGTTGGGAAGATCCCCTGGAGAAAGAAATGGCAACCCCCTCCAGTATTCTTGCCTGGAGAATCCCATGGACAGAGAAGCCTGGTGGGCTACAGTCCATGGGGTCGCAAAGAGTCGGACATGACTGAGCGACTTCACTTACTTACTTACTTACTTACTTACCTCACAGCAGAGGTTTGTGAGAAATTAAGATAATCCACATAAGGTGCTTAGCAAACTGCCTGCCATGAAATCTTGTAAAAGAATTTGTGAATGTTATTATTACTGTTCTTGTTGATTTTCAGGAAGAAGGAAAATGGATTTGAAGTCTAACCTATATTAAATATGACATTTGTTTGGCTAAATGCATTTTAAGAAAACATGGTTTGAGGCAACGATCACTACGAACAGGACAGCTTACTCATCTGATCAAGAAGAGATAAGGACCTCTGTTAGGCAGGGAACCATTGGCAAGTTATGAGGCAATGAAGTAAAATTTTAATTAAAATTAAATGTTCTCCAATCTAGTAACATTCATAATCCATTCAGTTGATTGATTCAGCAGTTACTGTATGCCACACTGTGCAGATACAGACTATAACCCGGCAAATCTCCATTGGAGAGGTGCTCACTATCTGGTGGAGGGGACAGGTGAGCCAACAGGTGGGAAGTGAGGAGGGTGTGAACATTAGAAGAGAGTTTACACAGTGCACAGGAACATAGACGAGCACACGCGTAACTCAACCAGCATCTAGGAGTCACTGGTGATTCCAATACCATCATGTTTAACCATCATGCTCAACTGATATTCAAAAAGTTCATTCAGTAAGTATTTACCGAATTCCTGTCATGTCTCTGGCACTGTTCCAAATGTTAAGATGAAAGGACCAGTGTCTTGGGAATCTGTTCCCTTGCTCCTTGCCCAACCTCATGATTTAGGGTGAGGATTCCCTCAACGTTTCCATACACTCATCTCTCACCTGTTCTCTCCTGTGAACACTGCGTGTTGTGCCTTTTATTGTTCTGCCCTCTTTTCTAGCTAGAGCTGTTCAGATTGTTCTTGGAAGTAGTAATTTGGGGCTAACAGGCTAAGTATCTCCTCTGGAGATACGAAATTTCATATGGAAATATGAATATTTCCACGAATATTTCATGGAAATATGATTACCATGGGGTGGAGGTGAGGATCAGACCCCAGATTGGCAGGGTGATTCTTGAGTGTCTTAAGGGCAGAAAAGTGCCCTATCCATGTTTTTATCCACAGGTGCAGTGCAGCATAAGTGGATGGTTATGACTCTGAAATGGATGAATGAGTGACTGACTGACTGAATAAGGCTCACGCATTAATAAAAACGGTATCGGGATTCTAGATCCTGGGGTAAAGGGATAGATAAGAAATGTGATGGTTAATGGAAGGGTCACCCATGGTGATCAGCAATTTTTCCCATAGGAAACTAAAAATTAAAAATATTTTAAAATTGGGGCCAGACTATGATTTCAGGGCAAGGAGAAACCTCCTCCCAGTCCTCAGTGACTCTTCCTTTCTATTTCTGGCACAAAATTAGCTGCCTGAAGACAAAGCTTTTTGTTCCACAATTAAGGATGCAATTAAAAATGCAAATGCCTGAAAGAGTGCATATAATGCTAATGAGTCTCAAAGTACACATGAAGAATCAAAATCTATTCCTCTTTAAAGGAGGCCCCAGCTTAGGAGGCAGGCTCTGAGCAGTGGGAGGGGTACAGGCCCTACCCTTTACCTAACAGGACCATCTGGCAGGTTCTTTCATAGACTTAGTTTAACTTAATCCTAACAACAAGCCGGTGAACAAGGTGTCATGTCCATTTTATAAATGAAAAGTTCAAGTTTCAGCAATTGATCAACGGTGAAGTCTGGACCAGAGACCAGGTCTCCCTTGAGGAAGTCAGTGTAAAGTATAAACGAAACAGGAGGTCTATCAATATGAATGTAACCTCTGCCCCTAGAGAACCCACTCCCTCCTCACTGTTCTGTAGCACAATGAGCACGGGCTCCAGCGGGCGGCGCGCCTGGGCGGAGAACATGGGCTGGCCATGTGGCACCATGCTCTTTTTAAATCTCTCTGGCCCTGTACAGGGTTCTTCATCCGTAGAATGCGGATAATAATCATAATTGTATTTAGCACTGCTATAAAGCTTAAATGAAGTGACAAATAAAGCACAGGCCTCTCAGTGTGGCTCTGGCAGCCCGTTCTGACTTTTGCACTGCCCTTTCCAAAGCTCTTGGGTTTCCCAAGTCTAGACCATCTCCAGACTTTCTGCCTCATCTTGTCAGACTGTTTCAGGTACCTGGGCGTGTCTCCCCCAGTAAGATATTAAGAGAGGTAAGAAACTCTGGGGCTTCCCGGGTAGCTCAGTGGTAAGGAATCTGCCTGCCAATGCAGGAGACATGGGTTTGAGCCCTGGGTCAGGAAGATCTCCGGAGGAGGAAATGGAAACTCACTTTAGTATTGGTGCCTGGGAAATCCCATGGACAGAGAAGCCTGGTGGGCTACAGTTCATGAGGTCGCAAAGAGTAGGATGCAACTGAGCATGCACACAGCGAGAAACTCTGAATCCAGAGTGCTGCGGTACACTGTATTCCTGAAAGAGTAAATGATCATCTCGTCAAAGAAGAACATATGAGTGAATGAATAAGAGGCAGAAAAATGCCTTTGTTGGCTAGCCCTGTGCCAAGTACTGGGCAGGGGATGCACACAGGATGATAACATGTCCCCTGGGGACATCAGCTGAGAGCATGTTGGGTCCAAGGCTGGAAGGGAAGAAGGTAAAAACCTGACTTGTAATAAAGTTCAACGATTTCATGGCTCTACCTTAAATAACCTTGAGAAATTCATAGCCAAGCGAAATGGGAAGCAACTTTGCACTGGAGCCAAGTTCCCTGAGCTGGCTCCATCCTACATTGTTCCCCAGGTTGCCTGGGAAGCCCATCCTCAGGTTACAGACCAGCAATAGAGTGGGGCAGGAAGTACAGTGGAAGGATATATTCATGTTTAAAGCAGCAGCAGAAAGAAGACCAGAGCCTCTTACATGATGACGTTGCTTTCCCCTCCCACCAAAATCAGTCAGGGGAGAACATCTTTCTTCTAGAATTAAAAACCCATCAGGATGAAGAATCCTGGGTGAAATCTATTTGCTCAAGATTTCCCTTGGTGTAACTTCCAGTCCTGTGTTTCTGGAATAGGAAGATTAAGGGTGCTGAGAACAAGACACAGATGAGGTTCACCCTGAGCCCTGCCCCTACCCCAGGTCCTCTCACTAAGAAGGTACAGGCTGTGTGTCATGGTCTAAACGTATTATTGAATTAGGCCTCAGCTGAAAGAGGGTCACAGAGTTCAGCAGGCAGGTGAAGCTGCCTGAAAGGCCTTGCAGACCCAGATGTGTCTTGGAAATCCCAAAAGGTAGTGCCTGTGTCCTCAGGACTTGACCAAACTCCATGCACTTGATGATGGGTTTCCAGAGGGCTGACTACTCAAAGGTCTTGGCTTATATTTTAATCTTGTTCTTTCACATCTCTACGGGAAAGAGAATCTAGGAATTAATTCATTCAACAAATATTTACTGAAGAGACTTCTTTAGGCCAAGCACTGTGCCATAAGGCACTAAAGATATAAGAAAATTAAGACATTAACTGGGATTTGCAGGCCTAGTATTGATGGACCTGCCATTTCAAGGAGCTTTACCATGAAGCTGTAATAAAGACCAGAGTGATCACTATTTTAATAGGTAAGTTTTAAATACCAGTGGCCTTTTGGGTAGATTTCATTGTAGGAAGTCTTATAGGCTGTTGTGAAGATTAACACAGGTTAATAATTGCAAGGCACGTAGCACATGAGAACAGTTATGATACTGTCCTGCATTCTAACTGAACTGCCTGCAGATACGGACAATGAGAATCCTGACAGAAGAAGTCTGATCTCTTGTTCATCTCTGTAGCTAAGCATCTGCTACAGATTGGTATATTGCAGGTATATTCATGTGAAATCATGTTTGTTGAATGAAAGAACTGATGTTCTGATGAATCTTTTTGTAAAAGATTTAAACAATAGAGCAGGAGGCAGACCTCAACATTTGTCATATATAGCCTTTGAAGGAAAAACTGTCAAAGAAAGTACAAAGTTTGAGTTACCAGTTTAAAATGTGGATTTAGAACCACAGAAGGAAGTAAATAAATCAAATCCAGAACAGAAAACTGTGAGCAGAGGGCTTAGAGTGGCTAAAGAACGTAGAGGAGAAACGGGAGCAGTTGTGAGGATGGGGTGCTGATGACACCCATGGGGAACTGGAAGGGGGACCCCACAGATGCTGACTACAATGTAATGCAGGCGTGTTCTCTTGCCTGGGTCCTGTGTCATCTACCTAGAATGCTCTTCCTTGTCTATTCCATCTGCAAGCTGTAGACCGCATCCCATTAGTGAGTCATTAAATCAAGTTAATGAGTTGTGACTTCCATTTTTTAAAGAATGAGAGAAACAGAATGGAAAATAGCAAAGTTTACTGTACATAAAACATAAGCTTCAATAGTAAATTTTTTTTTCAGCTTTATGTGTGTATGTATTTACTGGGTCGTGAGAAAAATGTATTTCTTATTTTGAGTAAAAAAGGCTTAAAGGCCTCTGAATTAACTTATATAAAATCTTCAAGAATTAATTCAGATATCCTTGTATAAGGTAGCAGTAAAGGTTCTTGGCCTTTCTAGAACTAACTTTTCATACCACTCTGCATTATGACTGTCTTCCCCTCATCTCCTTGCCGCACTAGATGCAAGTTCCTTGAGGACAGGGCATGACTTCCAGGTCCTCAGTGTCCATTATAGGTTCTGGTACAGAATATACACTCAAAACACGCTTGATGAATGCATAAATAAATAAGAGTTACTGACTTTTAAACCTAAATTCACAACAGAAAGCTTATTCACTCAAACTCTTCAAATCGATCTTTTATTAACAAGTGAGCAAGGACCAGGTTTCTCTTTTATATTCTTTCCTGTGACCTCTTACTCCCCATTGGTGGACTTACCTGCTTTTCTTTCTTCCCCTCTCCATTCTCCCAGTGTCCTGGGTGCTCTTGGTTCTCTTTTATCAAATGAAAGGATCTCTCCTTAGCCATTTGCACTCTTGAGTGAATTTAACCCCCCCCTACTCTGACCTTTCTTGGTAGCTTTTAGATATAAAGGCACATCCTATTAGTAGCAGGAAAAGCCTTGTTCTGCTAGTGGGATGCATTTAGAGCTGATAGAAAGATACCAAGGGGAATGTGTATTACAGCGGTAGAGAGACCTCAACCTGCACATATATGGAGCCCCAAAGTACATGCAACAAACCCATACCAGGAGCCCAGGTGGCATCTAGGGCTGAAGAACTGATAATGTACTTGTGGAGCATTTTGAAAAATATTTTATTCAAATTTTTAACGTTTTATTTACGTTTAAGATTCTACAACTACATATGTTTCACAATGCAGGAAATACACAATACACATAGCCCATTCAACCAAGCAGATCCAAATCATTGGCATAGAACATGTACAGCATTATTATTAGCGACAATCAACTCCATTTGCATGGCACGACCAAAGCACTTCAAGTGCCTTACAAAAAAGATTAGAAGAAGGAAAATAATTACAACTAGATTGGAAAATAGAGAGGGTTGGCTCAAGTTTACAACACTGCCTGGATAGATGTGCTAGTTCCCTGCCAGGCAAATACGCCGCCATCACCAGGGGGACTATTTCTAGGAAGGGAAGGAGGCCAATTTCTGCATGAGCCTGAGAAGATGCATCGTCTTGGACACAGCCAGCACAGGGCTAATGTTGAGGGAGAGTGTGTGTGTGAGAGAGAACGACAGTGTGTAGGGAAGAGGAGGTAACTCCAAGGGGAAGGTGGTTTTGTGGCACAAGCAAATATTCTACTAAGTCAGCTAAATTGTTTATTACAGAACAAAGAAGCAGCTTGCTTTCTGGCTTAGGTTTTGGCTTCATGGAAAAATATGAATAGTACTAAAGAAATCCCATATGAAAGCCCTATAGTACAGTTTATCCTGTGTAAAAACCCCAAAGAAGTATTCTTTTTTAATTTCTCCTCTCAGCTAATCTGTTTCATAATCCAAGAGTCGGCCGCTGTGCTGACAGAAGCACATTGGGATTCACAGCCAAAGCGCACTGAACAGCTGATACGCATAAGCTGGGCCCAAGGCAGCTGGAGTGATAGATGGCTCTGGAAGGCAGGAGATCCAACTCTGCCGCCAAGCGGCTGTGGGCCCCTTCCTCCTGGGGAAGGAATTTCCCCTTCTGTAAATTAAACAGTGGGCCTGGTGATAGCTAAGATTCCAGCCCGAGCATTACATAAAGCTAAGCAGGGTAAAGGGGATAACACTCCAGGGTGTCATTCTGGGATTAAAGACACATGCTCATCATCTGATATTTATATAATCAGAGAAATTTTGCTACTGATTTATTTTGAAACAGCATCTAGTTGACTTTCTAAAATAACACAATCAACTGGCACTAGTTCTATTTAAGTGATCTAAATGAAACAAACATATCTGAAAATCCTACAGCCAAAATTAGTATTAAACAAACAAACAATAAAGGCATAAACATACCAAATCATTTTGAGAAAGAATTCCATTTAGGTTTTTCTATTTCATTAATTAATGAAATTAATTAATTCATCACACTGTGTGAGAACAGGGCTAGGGTATCTTGTAAGTTCTTTCCCTCTGATTTGACTCTATTCATGGTCCACATCTTTTGCAATTCTATGCCTCTAAGAGTCACCTAGAAACTGAGGTCAGACCTCTACAAGATAGTTTTGGTATCTTGTAAAGAAGTAATTTGGGAAAATTTTCATGAATTTTCAGCTATTTTTGAGCCTTATTTAACAGGAGTTCCTCCTTTAATACAATATCCAACTATTAAAGCACTGACAAGACAATGTTCTTTATTACCTTAAGTCTTCATCTCTTTTGTATGTTATAGTTTTATTTACCATTTCAGAGAATAAAGGTCTGATTCTGAGCAATATTACTATTTCAAATAAGCCTATTAGTTTTACATAAAAGCATCATATCACTTCATTTCACTTTCCTAATCTTCCACAACTTACTTAAAAGGACTAAGTTATTACCGGTATATTTTCAGCAAACTCCTCCTAGTACAGTGAACATTTTTATGCATTCTACTTTTTAACAAGATAGCAACAATATGATCATTTTTCCTTCCAGTTTTATTCTATATAACTGTTTAATTTTAGCTGATTTATCTCTATCCTATTAACTTAGTTGACTTTTCCTAATTTGCTACCCAAGACTAAAGCATTTCAGGATTTAGAAAATATTTCATATCACAAGACCAGCAATACAACACAAGTGAGGAGAAACAGAAACAGCTGCTTTCCGTCGTATTTGTGACGTCACTACAAGGCATGTCCTAGGGTGGTTCTCAATACTTCCTCTAACAGGTTACACAGACATGGACCAAAATAATCTTCAAAAATGCAGTTGAACAAATTTGGGATATTCATATTCTGATTTTTTTAATTTAAATCTCAGGGCTTCTGAGATACTGGAGCTCCCTGGAATAAGAAGGGACTCTATGCTTGTCAGAGAGGCCAGCAAACCAAGGCCTTCGAGAAATTGCTGCCTTCTGGAATCCTCCTCCCTCCTTAGCCCTGCTGTACCTACCAAAGGCACACAAAGGATTCCTTATAGCCACAGCAAGACCAACAGGACAAATCTATCTAAGTATTCTACAAATGAATGTCTGTAACATGCACCTCGTGTCAAGACAAGACAGTGAAATTTCAGGTCTAAAGGATATGACCCTAGGTGGGAGTCAGACCAGATCCCAAGAGAATACAGTGAGGATGGGCGTGGTGCCCCCAATGATACCTGGATTCATTTTCACTATTAACTGGGCATCACTATCCTACTTTGGCCATTAATACTTACAATATCATTCTTATTATTATAAGTCATCATTTCTTTTAATTGAATGGTAGTGGAATGGGGAATAGTTTCCTATAGGAATTAGGAAGATTTTCCTAGATTCTGTGAAAAAAATAGAAATTAATGCTCTAATATGACATAAAATCCTCAAAGAAATATGATGCATTATTTTTTAATAAAGAACTGGATATTTCAAATTCATTGAACTTTTATAGTGTAGTGTTTTCTGGGTTTTTTTAAATTAGAGTCAGCACTGATAAAGTATATTTTGAGAGGAATATAGGAGGTTTTATACTAAGAAGAGGTGCATGTTACAGTTGAGTGATGATGGACCTTACTCAAGAATTAATTATGGGGATGAAAGACCAGAAGGCATTTCAAGTTAAATCAATCATCTTTTTTTTTTCTGATAAGTTAATGAGTTTTGTCAGGCAAGGAACAAGTAACATTTATGGTTTGAGAAAGAGTTGGTAATGAGATGCCACAGAAAAAAGTCATTCTACCAAACTTTAAGAAAAAAACGACATAACTCTTCGAGAGAGTACTGATTTCTAATCAATACACCAAAGTTAATAGGATAGGGGTCAAGTGAGCCAGGAAGAAATATGAGAATATTTTATTCCCATAGTGATGGTAAGCAGATGTCCAGTACTTCGGCCCATATATTCAGTTTAAGATGCATCTGAACTGAAAATATTTCTTCTCACTATTTTTACTACAACCTGTGCTAAGAACTTTACCTTGGATCACAACATGGTCAAAGAACTTGTTAAGAGCAGGGGACTTTAACTAACTTAACATAGTTAATAACATTTCAAAAGCTTCTTCACAATGGTTAAACGTAAGGTCTTACAGAGGTGTACTGGCGAGCGTGGGTTAATGAAGAACACGTGTCCCCTCGCTACAGAGTGTTGCGGGGTCTCCCCAGGCTGAGGGCTCCCAGGTGCAGGTCCCAGGAAGAAACACACTGTCGCCTACCTGACATAGAGGGAACGTTTCTGATTGGTTCGCAGGGACCCGGACCCGCTGTCGCCTACCTGACATAGAGGGAACGCTTCTGATTGGTTCGCAGGGACCCGGACCCGGAGCTCATGCTGTGGTTCATCATCTGCTCTCGTAGGTCATGGATTTTGGCCTCAAATCGAGCGTAATCTGGGAATGGAAAGGAAGATGGCAAGTTTGGTTCTGTGCCTTCAGCAGGTTAGAAATATCACACACTCAAGGCAGCCCTTTGTCCCTGTTGTTGGTTCCTTTGCCAAGAAACAGAGGGATGCACAATGCAAGACGAGTGGAATACAGAAGGTTCACTTTCATATTATTTATTTGTAGACATTCCCAAGAGGGAAAGAACAAATCAGTTACTTCCCAAAAAGCACACTTGAAAACATACCACCACCAAATCCTCACTATTGAAAAGGCCATGGGAGGAAGAGGTCACTTTCCAACTGAGAGACTGGACAATCAAGTGTTTGGTGATGAACTGTGAAAAAAACACCATTTACTTTTGCTAAATTCTTTTCTTGGGGTGGTGCGGTAGGGGGGGATGTCTTAGAAGTTGATTACTTGGATAGTATCTCAATTTTGCCTTATATCTTTAATACAAAATATCACATGCCAAACTTCATCAATTCTAACACAATATATATAAATTAGCTTCTCAGGAGACCAGGGTTAGAAAACATTAAATCTATTTTAGAAGCATGCAAAGAAAAAATATAAGGGTCTTAAAAAATCAAGGAAATATAATTATTAAAATATACTATGTCATCATAGGAAAAATTTTTTCACATCAATCCAATAAAAATAAAGACTGAAAAATAAGTTTTAAGATACTTAGTAACACAGTCAGCATATAAAAAGAAATAATTTGAAGTTTTCATGTTCTGAATCCCAGCTTGGTCTATCATCTCGGTACAACAGTATCTCACTTTAGGAAGATCTTGCTTTAGGTAGAAGGCTCAATTTGCCCAGAAGATAACTGTGAACATGTTAATTCAAACTGTAAATGGTTCTTCTAATTGCAAAGCAACTCATCAGGAAGAATTTTAAGAGAGGTTCTCAATATATTTCAGAAAAAAATTGATTTTCAATTCAATTTATTCATAACTTTTCACAAAACTAGAACGATTAAATGAATATAATACAAGATGATCTACTTACAGTATAGTTCAAATTTTTTATAATAAAAAGTTCCACAAAATCAAATTTAAATTCAATTTACTGAATATATATTGGTTGTTGTGGTATGGATTTCCATAAGGAAAATGATTTGATCTTGGTTTTCAACGACAGAAAATAATGAATTCTGAATGTTAAATATTTTTGAAGTTTACTACTCCAAAGATGGGCTTCCCAGGTGGTGCTAGTGGTAATGAACCCACCTGCCAATGCAGGAGACATAAAGAGACATGAGTTCGATCCCTGGGTTGGGAAGATTCCCTGGAGGAGGGCATGGCAACCCACTCCAGTATTCTTGCCTAGAGAATCCCATGGACAGAGGAGGCTGGCAGGCCACAGTCCACAGGGTCACAAAGAGTGGGACATGACTGAAGCAGATTAGCACTCACTCCTGCACTCTAAAGATAAAACCCTAATAGCTGAGGGGAAATTTCTGGTGCTTAAACAAAGTCTGATGTTACCTAGATTTGGAAGGCTTCCTGTTCAAAACGTCTCTTTGAATAATTAAATCCTAAGTGATTAAGTGAGCAGAATAACATATTTAACCTAAAATCTATTAACTGTAATTTAAAATATTTCATTTTAGCAGGGAGAGAAAATACTTATTTATACAACCATCAATATGATGCTATATGCAGATTAAGTCATTCTGAGCAAGTCATATTTTCTTGCCATCCTATTAATATCCAATTAACATTTATTGCCGGCCACATGGCAGATGTTATGCTCCAAGCTTCATGGATATTATCTCATTTCTTATTTAAATTACAAAATGAAGGCCATGGATGTTGTAAAAATGTGAAGCATATAAAAAAACACAGAATAAAAAATAAGAGGTCCCCATCCCCCCTTCTCCTCTCACTCTTGGTCTTCCCTACAGCATAGCCTGCAGGTACACAGACGGTGGGTGATGGACTTGCAGCCATATTCATCTGAATATACACATATACTCCCCCACACATGTGAGATCACAATTAAATGTTATGCTAATGCTCTTTCCTCCCTTTTGAGCAGTGGTATCTTGGATATTTTCCTACCTTCTCTTAAATAATAAGTATCATGTTTCTTAATACCCTTAATTATATCCCACAGTTTAGACCGTAACGTATTTAACAATTCCCATATGACAGCCTTTGCTATCAGACGGGGCCCTGGTGCACGTGAACACACTCGAGGCAGGCCAGTAGAAAGCTGTGGCATGAGTATCAGTCAAGCTTTGCACGGACGTCACACGGTCCCCAGGAGTGCTTTTTTTGGAGAAAATAATCTATCCTGGAACATAGAGCTGGAACTGTATCTCCTGAGCCATGCTCCACACTGTCACCAGCTAAATGCCACGTATCGCCCCTAAGAATCACTAAATCTTAAGAATCACTAAATCCCAGGACACCCCCTTTACCACTTGGATGACTTCACCATCATGACAAAGACCTGAAATCCATTTTCTGAATGAATGAATGAGGGAGAACTGAAATGAATTTCAGTTTTAAATGCCTGCAGGTACTGAAATTGCCCATTTTCAACATTAAGTGTTTTTTTTTTTTTTTTTTTTATAATGAAGAAAGACAAGATGATTCTCCTCTAGGACTTCTTTTCTCAAGGCTAATTATTCTGTTTAATTTCAAGGCTTTATTCCTATTTAATTAGGGTCACTCCCAGATTGCACTGTTATTTTTACTGTTCCCTCCTGGCAGTCTCTGAGCTCTCCCCATCTCAGCCATGTCAGACAGTCTGGAAACAGTTTCCTGATACTTAACTGCATGTGACTGGCACTTTGTTAGGCTCTTCCTGTGTTCTCCTTAATGGATGGCTCATGAGATCCCCAAAATGTTTTCTGCCATGCTTTTGAAATGTTTATTCTGCATCATATTCTACAGTGTTTACATTCCCTGCTATGGATGGGGAGGTATTACATTGTGTATTGTATTTTATTTGTCTTACTTGGAACCCATCTTGTTCTCAACTTCTCTACTTTGATCATATTAAACATAAATCTCATATTCAAAAGTGTTTATCCTTCTTTGTCCCTTTTTGAAAAATAAAGCTTTACAAGTAATTTCATCAAAGCAAAAACAATAAGATTTGAGTTTGTAAATATAAATGGTGTGTGTGTGTCTGCATGTGAGTATGTGTGAGAAAGACAGACAGACAGAGAGAGGGATGTGTCTCCAGCCTCTCAGAGATAAACTAGTTAGAAACCCTCTAGAAATAAATAAGAAACTAGATACATAAATTGTGAAGTATGTCTTCTTTATGTTTTATAATAGTACTGAAAATTACATTTCCAACAAGTTAAAAATCTACCACCACCATGTCCATTCAATCTTAATTCTCTCCCCAAATGTTTCATTCACATTCATGCCCTCCTCTTTGGGATATTTTCCAATAAATTCCTAACACTCAGGAAAACATTCTAATGCGATTTTTATTTTCTTTATCCTTGGCTGCACTGGGTCTTTGTTGCTGCGTGCAGGCTTTCTCCAGCTGCAGTCAGTGGGGGCTACTCTTTCTGCGGAGCTGGGACTTCTCGCTGCAACGGCTTCTCCCGTGACAGAGCACAGGCTGGCGGCACGGGGGCTTCAGGAGCAGCGCACGGGCTCTACAGCCCGGGCTCAGCAGTCGTGGCGCAGTGGGCTCAGGCTGCCCATGCCATCTGGAATCTTCCCCACCCAGGGATCAAACCTTTGTCCCCTGCCCCGGAAGGCAGATTCTTCTCCACCGCGCCACCAGGGAAGTCCCAGATGAGATTTCAAAGTGCTCAATCCTTATTCTAAGGGAAAATTCATGTTTACTGAGTACCTGCAATAAACTAACTTCTGTGCTAGGTACTTAAAAATTATGTTATTTCTCCTAACAGAGTTCTGAGGTAAGTGTATATTTTAGAGGTAGTGAAACAGGTCCAGAGAGGTGAACTCCACCCAATTCACAGAGCTTCTAGGTTACAGAGGTCATTGGACATGGAGCTAGGTTCATTCACACACACACTCACATGCAGACACACACATTCAACCCTGGGTCTCTGTGAGGCCCGTTTGCTTTCATCACATCCCAGTACCCATTAAACACTACAATTCTCCCTTAGAACCTAGGCTTCCGCAATTCTCTGCCCCTCCCTCCCAATCCCACGCTCTCTTTCCTTCCACCAACTGTATCACATGCATGCTGGTCCTCTCGTTTATCGTCCCATAAACTCCTTAGAGAGTGGGTATGCCTCACTCATCTCTGCTTCTCCAACCTCAAGGTCTATCATGCCTCCTTTCCTACACACGGGATTGTACTAGGCACATGGCACACAGTTTTGAAAAAGACAGAACCTAAAGGAGTTAACTTCTTGAACGGGACTCTGACAAGGAAATTAAGCAGGATAAGGCTGAGGTGGGAAACTGCATTAAAGCAGCAGGACCTTAAGCCACTACAAAAAAACAGTATGGAGGTTCCTCAAAAAACTAAAAATAGAATTGTCATATGATCCAGCAATCCTACTCCTGGGCACATATCTAGACAAACTCTAATTCAAAGAGATACATGCACCCGTATGTTCACAGCAGCACCATTCACAAAAGCCAAGACATGGATACAGCCTAAATGTCCATCGACAGATGGTATATATACATGTGGTATATATACAAAGGAAAACTACCCAGCCATAAAAAAGAATGAAGTGCCATTTGCAGCGACATGTATGCAATTAGAGATCATACTAAACGAAGTAGGTCAGAAAGAAATTGACAAATACCATATGATTTCACTTATATGTGGAATCTAAAATAAGGGCAAAAAAATGAACCTATTATCTACAAAACAGAGACAGTATCACAGATGTAGAGAACAGACTTGTGACTGGCAAGCGGGAGGAGAGAAGGGGAGGGAAGGACAGGGAGTCTGGAATTAGCTGATATAAACTATTATATAGAGGATGGACAAACAACAAGATCCTACTGTATAGCACAGGGAACTATATTCACTATCCTGTGATAAACCATATGGAAAAGAAAAGAATGTTTATATGTATATAACTGAATCATTTTGCCGTACAGCATTAATGCAACATTATAAATTAACTATACCTCAATTTTAAAAAAGCATCTTGGCTCTCCCATTTGTTAGCTGTGAATTACTGTGAAAGTTGGGCCCAGTTTCCTCATAAGTAAGCAGAACAGGAATAATAATTGTACCTACTTCAAGATATGTGGAAGGTTACAAGAGAGAGCTCACTGATTGGTAATGACTGATAATTCCTGCTGTTAATTTTCATATGTAATTTAACACCTATTCTTGTTCACTGCTTGCAAAAGTCATAACCCCTTTCTGTACCAAGTAGAATAGAAACCCGTGTCTGCTCTCAGTGGCCCCTATTACAGCCTTACTCTGCCTGTTAGGAATTGATGACTCTACGAGGTCAAAAAGGAAAGAGTTACAGATGGCCACATCTGGGACCCCTGACATTAGGATGGAACTATTCATCTGCTGGGCAACCGCTGAATGGCACCCCAGGGTCCTCTCACAAATCCATAATCATCTGGAGGTCAGGAGAATGATGCTCAATTCTGAAGCTGCTGCCTTTTTCAGGAATATCAGTGACCTTGTCCATTGGTATCATTGCAAGGCTTTGAGGTACTGATGGACACTTGGATGGAGCAAGGGCAAGGGTGTGAACGCCCCTTGCCACACATGAGAGGAAGCTCTGCCATATACCAGCTTCCTTTGCAGTTTGTCAAATGTGAACAAGGAGACCCAGAAGCAAATTGACCCCCATCATCCACACAGGAATGAAGGCACTGCCCCAGAAGTCTGGGGTTGCTTAATGCAACAGGATTCATCTGTGTTGATTAAAGCTGAATAACTGCTCCCATCTTCACGTCTCTGATGTCCCAGCCACGCATCAGAGAAGAAAACAATAAGCTCACTGGGTTAGACTACAGCACAAGCCTTCGGCATGTCGTCCTTGAAGTGACCTGGCGGGCGGCCTACCTCTCCACAGCTGTGCCCTTGTGCAGCCAACTAATGACTGTCACTTACCAGGGGACGCAGCGAGCAAAGCAGGACAGGGTCCAGGCTGGGAGGCCAGCTTTAAATCTTAATCCTGTCATTTACTACTAACGGGACCATGGGAAGTTTCTGAGCGTCACTGTGCTCATCTGTAAATTGCGAGACTACTCTCACAAAGTGGTGTGAGAATTAAAATGAGATTTGGCACGGAGCTTTTTGTAAATGTAAGATAGTGATTTCCATTGTTACTGTGCTGGCCCCTCTTAAGACAAATACATATCCAGTCCTCGGCCACACTAATGGGGACAACAGTGTCCTATTCCTATGCGCTCATTATGGACACATACGCAGTTTTAACAGCAACTGGTAAAGCACTGGGCTGTGAACAGGATTCTGCACATGCAAGCAGAACAGGCTGCTTTCCTGCCGAGTTATCCATTTCCACGCTCCAGGGAAACCAGTTTGAAGAGACCACCTGCCGCTCACCCAAGGAGCGATGTTTTAAATAGATAAACCTGAGCTAGAAGTTCTTAGTGGCTTATAAGCTAAAGAAGCCTGGGCTTTGGGGCACCTTCCAATAGGGATGGGGTAAATTACAATGACACGCAGTCTGTTGGAGTCACAATATTGTTTACCTCCACTTGACACTTGCTGTCACTAGAGCCCAGAAAGGGTATATGGGAAAAATGCAGACAAATCACTGTTCTGGCAGCGAGATACAGGGGAGCAATTGTGAATGCTTCCATTTCTTTGGGGGAAATACCTTCTTCATTTATTCAGCAAATGTTTCCTCAGGGTTTATTACATGGCAAGCACCATGCTAACTGATAGGAATACTGAGTCCACTGGACAGTTCTTTGCCTTAAGGGCTCACACACAGGCTGATGCATAGCCTTTAATTTTCTGGTTTCTTGGGGTGAATATAAAAAGAGCATCTGCCACATATATTTCTGCTCTTATATGAGTATCAGGCACTTTCTAAACAGTAATGAGATAGCATTATGGTGGGAAGAAGCCAATACAGATACATGTTCCAAGGGAGAAACTGAGGCAGGTTAAATCTTTGTGAAAGACTGTAGGACTTCCCAGGTGGCACGGTGGTAAAGAATCCGCCTGCCAATACAGGAGATGCAAGAGATGCAGGTTTGATCCCTGGGTCTGGAAGATCCCCTGGAGTAGAAAATGGCAACCCACTCCAGTATTCTTAAAACTCCATGGACAGAGGAGCCTGGCAGGCTACAGTCCATGGGGCTGCGAAGAGTCAGACACAACTCAGCACACACACTGCAGCAGCAGTACTGTTTCTTTAGAGACGGTGGACTCGAGATTCATTTAGACTTCACAAGCTGACACGTACGTGTACAGAAGAGGGAAAATGTTAACCTTATAAACAATGTAATAGGATAAATAAAAGTGCTTAAAACTAGAATATTCCAAACATATATAGCACTGCTCCTTCTACACTAGGCTCTCTCTCTCTCTCTCTTTTTTTTTTGGCGAAAGATTATAGACAATTTTACTTTGAAAGTGAAAAACTATGAGACCACCTGAAAAGTACACTGTTAGGGAAAATATCAGAGACATATTATTCGTCACTAGATTCAATCAAATAGGCATGCATAGGAGGGTCGCCATAGAATACTGGTTGTGCCTCAAATCCAAGAAGTAATACTTTGTCAAAATTCTTTTTTATAATGAATGACACAAAAATAATTCTATTTACTTGGCACTCAGAAAAGAATCAAAAGTTCCCATTTCACCACCTCTTCTTTTATTCCTTTGCCCCACAATTTCAGAGCTGGACAGGCACAAAAGAGGCACCATCATGTTTCACCAGACTGTAGAGACAGCCTCAGAGCTTTCCATCTAGGGCTATTTTTCAGGCACGCTGGTATAGCTGCTGTTTTTACAGGCTGCTATAGAAGACTGGCTCCCCTCCAGTGTGTGTATTGGCATGCCCACCTGCCCTCAAGACAGCTCATCTCTGGACACTGGAAGGAAGGGTTTTCAGTGGATCTACACAGCCTGGTTATCCTGCCTCAGGACTTTATTAGCCTTTTATCCCGGCTCCTTCCTTAACTCATCTCTGAGACTGCAATCTTGCTTCTGTGTTAAAGTGGTGACATGGAATTTTCCACTGCAGAAGATTTACAGATGTTGTTTGGTTTACTTCTGATTCAAACTACTGTGTGTGTGGGGGGCGGGGGGAGAGAGTGGGGGGAGACCAGGAGACAGAGAGACGGAGAGAGAGAGAGAGAAATAGATTAAAAACTAAATTCACTACAATCGAAATATAACTGGGACTCCTAGACAACAGGGCGAGTCTATTATTGTTTCTGAACTCCACAAAGAGCACTTGTAATGCTCTAGCACTGAGCATTAAAAACCTAGTTATAGACACCATGAGGGCAAGACATTGTCAAACATTTTCTGTATCCTAATGTTTGGAACAGAGCATTGTTATAACTGATATAACACATGGTTATCAGTTAATAAATGCTAAAGTAAATGTTTGCTGAATTGGGTAAGCTAAATAAAGACTTCAGGAGAAAAACTGATCTTTTTGTTGTCATTGTTGCTATAACGTGGATCAGTATACATTGCTTTTTAAACTTTTACTTTTAAAACTTTTTTATTAAGCTTTTTATTTTGTATTGGAGTATAGCGATTAGCAGTGTTGTGATAGTTGCAGGCAGACTGCAAAGGGACTCAGCCACACACATACATTATCCGTTCTCCCCAAACTCCCCTCCCATTCAGGCGTCTGCATAACATTGAGCAGAGTTCCCTGTGCTACACAGTAGATCCTTGTTGGTTATCCATTTCAAATATAGCAGTTTGTTCATGACCATCCCAAATTCCCTTGCTATCTCTTCTTATCCTTCCCGCTGGTAACCATAAGCTCATTCTCTAGGTAGATCAGACCTTATAGAGCAAGTTTTAATAACACATTGAATTAAGATACATTGTTTCTCTCAGCAGAATTGGGATCATTTGTTTTGACTAGAATAATTTCTAGGCGCAGTCTGGATAGAGAACCTTTAAAGAGGTTTCAGTAAATGCTCAGGAATTCTTTACTGCGTGAAATGAAGTTTTATAGACAAACAACAGTCTGAATCCCCAACCAGTTATTTTGTACAATGTGCATATAAGTCTGAAAATTAGATACATCAAATTTCAATTTGGCTTCACGCAAACTTTGTTTTATGGATTCATAAAGGCAGATTTTCTTTGATTACCAGGATTATTGCAAAGTGGAGTCAGAACAGAAACTTTTTGAATTTGGCAAAGCCTGTGTCTTCAGTCAACTGGGAGTAGCCTGATGTTAATTTTTTTAAGGCTCTGAAATAAACAGAATCCAACTTTAAATCTTAAGCTCCTCCACTAATTCACAGTGTGGATTTTGTGCAAGTTATTCAACCCAGAGCAGACTTAGTTTTCTCATATATACAAGAAAAAAACACCATCAGCCTTGTCAGATTGCTTGAAAATTAAATGTGATAGCATCTATGAAATGAAAAAAGATTAAGATCTCTTGAAACTTTGTATTCTTCATTTATACAATTAGGGTAATATTAACAGCCTACTTACATTATGAGGTTGTTGTAGGATCAAATGAAAAAACAGATATAAAAATGCTTGATAAACTGAATACCATAAAAGGGGATGATAATAATTCTTATCAATACAGCCTTTTCAAAATTTCCCTCCTGCCTAGAGTATTTCTTCAGTATCTGACATTTGTCCCCAAAGTTGTGAAATTAGATTTCTGTCTTGATTACGGAAATAAATCTACATAGGGCATCATGCTTGAGAGTAAACATGAAACTCCTGAGGGGAAAGTGGAAACCTCTGATACCATTAGGGCCTAGCTGCCAATGGCAATTCTCTCTGAAGGTTCTGCTGGCAGGTTGAGCAAAAGGCTCAGAGCTGAGACGCACAGGCTGTCGTTTAATTGCTGTGATTCGCAGGTAATGGTATGGCAGAAGAAGGATCAAGGAGCTGGGCCTTCTAATTTAAGGCAAAGGGCCTAAGACTACATCCAACCAGATAAGAAAAGGCTTCCTTCACAAATAAAAGTGTTAAATCTTTGCTGGATCTGTCCGGTTCCTTCTTTTGTGTTAAAATCATGGAACTAGAAGCTAAAATAATAATGTTCACGCTTCCTGTGTTCTTCTGCAGTAATAATCAGTTAGATCTTGCCCAGTGAAAAGGATGATATTCTTGCCTAATTATACACTGGGGCAGAGAAAGAAGATAATGCAGTCTGGCTCTAGAGGTAGGCAGGTTGGCAGACCTCTTGGGTGACATAAGGGGTACAAATATTGGTCTTGCTCCCACAACATTCCTATCAGGTTTATCCTTTAATAGCATCTTGAGAAACACATATACATATTATCTTGGAGGATAACCCACCATTCTGAGATAAACAGAAGCACAAAGGGAAGAAAACTAAGAGAAAATGGAGGCTTAGAGAGATCAGACAATTCGTCCAAGCCCACACAGAGGAGCTGGGATTTGAATCCACACCTAGCTCCAGCCTCCACCAGCTTTTTTCACTACACTGACACTACACTTGGCTCTATAAGCAACAGTGCTAGTCCCTTTTTAACTCCTGATCTAGACAGGTCCATGGCTATCTGGCTCGGTCACCCTGGGTAACAAGGTAGTGACCAGTTTCCAATCTAGCTATAGATTCATACCTACAGCGAATTCTGTAAGACAGGTTGGTGAGATCAACATGGAAAAGCTTTGTTTGGTCTCTCCAAAACAATTCCCAAATGAAAGCTTCTCAATACGTCATTAGTATGATTCTGGGTTTAAGGCTTGAAGTCAACTGGAAATCAGGGCTCCCGTCCGTGCAGGTTCGCCACCCTTGGGGCTGACTGCCAGGCTCATTTGCTGCCCTCTATCTATGGAGCACACACGGGGCACTCCAGGGGTGCAGGGAGGCAGAACATGCTCAGGAGAGAGAGCAGTCAGCCCTGCCTCCAGCACTGTAGCATCTGCCAACAATTTGGGGCACGGATTTCCAGAGTGGCTGCAGAGAGCAGGGCCGGGTCACCACATGAATCATAAGGCTGAGGGTAGGAACTTCATAAATCTAGACTTACATAATAGACTGTGAAGGTTTTTTTGTCTAAACATATTTCTTTCTTTTTTGTTGTCAAAATGTCCTACCAAATGTAATGTACAGTGCTTGCTTGGATCCTGACTGGAAAAAAGAAATTTTAAGTCATTAAAAACTGCATATTGTATCATACCAGGAATTGTTTTACATTCTGTTGGGTGTGGTAACAGCATTGTGGTAATATTAAAACATGTTCTCTCTTTTCTCATTATAGTTTCTGAATATTATAAGGATGAAAAAAGATAATGGTGGGATTTGTAAAATACATCAGCAAAGAAAATATTTTAGGTAATATATGATGAAAACTGGCAAACTTGACCATTATTGAATATGGGTGACAAGTACATGAGCATTCTTTGAAAAATTCCAATTTTGTGTATGTTTGAGATGTTCATAACATAATCATTTAAGTTGATTATTTGAAAGGATTAAATGTCCTAACTTAATGAAATTAAAAAGCTGGCAACACAGTGCCATCCTCCTCACTAGCACAGTGTGGGGAATGACAGGACCTGGCTCTGCACTCGGGTATCCCCATGTGTGTCCCTCTGAGTCCTGGGTTGCTCACGGTAAAATAGGTACGGGACACCTAGACCCAGCACAGTTTGGAGATTTCACGGAGGTAACAGCCAGGGAAGTGCTGTGCTGCTCAAATGCTTCTACTCAGTCAGCAAACGTTTCTTGAGCATCAACCGTGGCAAGGCTCTGAGTTAGATACCAGTGATACGATGATTACAATGGGATCTCTCTGCACACAATGACTTTTCACTACTGCTATCTAATGTATACACTGATTTCCACAGTGATGGCAATTTCAGAACTAGCTCTAGCTTCTAGTTTGAGTACTGTCAACAATTCTTTCTTTAAAATTTATTTATTTTTATTCAAAGGATAATTGCTTTACAATATTGCCTTGGTTTCTGCCCATCAACAATTCTTGGTAAGGGCAAGAAGGTCCTTGCTCAACTCAGCTGATCTTTATCTTTCCTCAGATTCTAGCTTTTGAGATTTTCCAAGTTCCATTCTCCTCCAGCTACAAAATATCATCCATGCTGTTCCCTCTGCCTGGAACACCTTTCCATTGGTCTTTATCTGGCTTCTCGTCTTCCCCATCTGTCTTCAACATCAAGTCCTCAGACAACTCCCTGACCTATGAGGTCCTTCTATTACACTCAACGGATATTTCTCCTTTGCAGTATGTCCCGTACCTGAAACTGATTACCTATAAAGATCTGCTTGTGATTTGTTAGGCTCATGGGAGATGCCTGAGAAATGTGTGATAATGGATGGAGCGAGGCTGCTGATGTGACTATTTCTCCTTCATCCTGATAAACAAAAGTGACCTAGCCATTCTGAAAATGTTGAGACTTTGATAAGTATGTTCTATTCCTCCTTGGCTCTCTCACTAGAAGAATTTTTATCTTCCAACTGAGGTTAAAGGAAGAATTGCCAAAGATATAGACGGAGGGAACTATTTATCCTCTATTTCTTTCTCATCATAATTATCTATTTCCAAATCCTAAAAATGCCTAGCTAGATTCTTCTCCAATCCTGAGTACCTTTAACTTCTTGGGATGCTATATATGTTCCTATTTATTATATTAATATTGTAAGTATTTTTATGGCATGCAACCAGAAAAATCACATAATGGGAAATAACCCACAGCTCCCCAAACACACAAACA
Organism: Cervus canadensis; assembly: GCF_019320065.1. Lineage (NCBI taxonomy): Eukaryota > Metazoa > Chordata > Mammalia > Artiodactyla > Cervidae > Cervus > Cervus canadensis. The sequence continues at coordinate 6,021,128 of NC_057414.1, read as the reverse complement.
GGAGCTGAACAGAACTTGAGCACAATTTATGGTAACAAGGTCGTCCTCAGTTTAGTTATTTTTACTGTGCAAAATAAAATTATTTTCCTTATTTCGCTACTTTTTCCTATAAAACTGTTCCCTTGATTTTTGGCAAAAGATCTATGAGAAAGTGAAGGACTTCCTGGGTGTACACGAAATTGAAATTGCCATTTAAGCAAGGACAAAGTGTAATCCAAAACTGTCCTCTATACACATATCGTTTGCTAAGAAATGTGAACTCTAAAACTAAGAAAACACGGAACCATTGGGTGGCTTAAGGGATATGTTAATTAAGTCACTTAACCAGCAGCATTCTGATGAAGAGACTGGACAGTGACAGGAGAGAGATCAGAGGACACTCAGGGGTCTCTTTCAATGGTCCAGGTGAGAGATGGTGAGGACAGCGGGAGTGGAGAAGAGGGGACGGACATTTGGGAGGCATAGGTAAGAGGCTTTGCTGACTAACTCAGTGTGACATATGAGAAAGAGAGTGGAAGTGTCCGGGGTTCCCTCAGGTTTCCAGCTTGAGCAACAGACAGAACAGAAGAGGCGATGAGAGAACCACTGAGAGAGGCAAAGAAAATGACTGCGTCCATGGTGACACTTTGCCTTGGAGGGGGCATCATTGTAGCCCAGCGTTCTCATGCCAGGGACTGGGAGTAAGGGCAGATGACACCTTTAACAAGCCGAGCAATTTATAAATTAGATACTTTCCCGGTCTATGGAAGTGTTAAAGATGAAGACTGTGCAGTAGCTACAGTGAGACAGGGTTCTGTGAAACACATACTAACCTGCTCGTTTTATCCTCTAGACCCATGGAAACAGGAGAAAATAGTAAAAGTAAGTAACCATTAAAAGTGACTTTTATGCACAAATAAATATACACCATGGGAAAACTGATTCCTATAGAACTGAATCAGGCAAATTGATCTTCCTCTTGATTAATAATTCAAGAAGAAATCCCAAGCCTGCCTCTGGAGCTGTAGGAGTAACTCTTATAATTAGACTCTCATCTGAACCATGAGTGTGAGGATCAGAAAGCTGACTCAGCCTGGTGTCAATTATTTGCAGCTTGCACAATGAAAGGCTAAAAATTTGGAAGATGTAGGATGACTGAAGCCCAATTCTGGGGGTTGCTTCAGCAGAGTCACACGGTAAGGTCTTTTAATTAGTATTTGCTGGCAAATTTATCCTCTGTCTCCTTTAGTTTGAGCCCAGAAAATATTTGTGGGACTTGCTTGGGATGGTATTTGTGCTTCCAATTCAAGAACCAGAAATCAACACACTCCAACAAACTTTCCTTTCTATTTAAACTCAAATGGATCTGGTTTCTATGGATCAGTCCAAGAAACAGCCCTTTTTAATACAATCTAGTTATGTTTGCCCTACTTCAGAATGAATTAACAGATTCACAAAAACTCTGGCCCACAAAGAACTGCAGTAGACCAGCATGTCACCAGTTGGCCCCTTCTGGATTCATGAGGACATAAGAAGGTGTGAATAGAATACCTTTTACATAGAACCCAGTTTCGACCAACTAGCTATAATTGCCGGCTCCAATGACCCCTTCCTTAGATTCAATACATTTGCTAGAGTGGCTCGCAGAACTCAGAGAAACATTTTTCGCACTTCTACCTATTTATTATAAAAGGGTATGACAAAAGATACAATTGAACGTCCAGATGAAAGAGTTGAGTAGGGAAAGGCACATGGGAAGGGGTGCAGGGTTTTCATACCTTCCCCAGACGAGTCACTCTCCCAGCACCTCCATGTGTTCACCAACCCGGAGGCTCTCCAAACCCCTTTCAGGATTTTACAAAAGCTTTACATCACAAAAGCATGATCGATCATTAACTCCATTTTCAACCCTTATCCTTTCTCAAGAGAAAGGGTGGGTAGGGCTGAAAATTCCAAGCTTCTAATCATAGCTTGCTCTTCCTGGTAACAGCCTTCATCCAGGAGCTCCCTCCCCACCCGAGTCACCTCATTAGGACAAAAGACAATCCTTTCACCCAGGAAATTATAAGGGCTTCAGGGAGCTCTGTCAGGAACAGAGGTCAAAGACTGGTGTTAGAACAAGAAATGCTCCTATTGGTCTTATCACTTAGGAAATTATTAGGGTTTTAGGAGCTCTGTGCCAAGAACTGGGGACAAAGACCAATACATATTTTTTTCTGTTTTCTCACACCCCCATAGGGACTTGAGTTCATGGTTTTCCAGCTGGGCTGGAAAACTTCCACTCACCCATCTTTCAAGCTTCCAAAACTTTGTACATACTTCTTACATGTGTTGTCAAGACTTCTTTTTTTTTTTAATCTCATAGTTTATACCTATTTAAATTCCTTGTTACTTTGGTGGAATGATGGAAGGGAACAGAAATATATGCAGGTATTCAAACTGCTATGTTTAAAAGGAAGCTCAAAATTTATGTTTAGTTCTATTAAATTTCATCTTAGTGTTTTCTTGCCATCAGTCTATCTTCCCAAGATCACATAAACCCAGCCCTGTTACATGCTCTGTATTTCTGAACCTTGCGATATCTGCAAAAAGTACAGGAGACCTCAAGAGAAGATAAGCTAGGATTCATTTATTTTCATATATTTAATTCAGTTGTTATTAAAGTCTTTATATCTTTCCAGATTGACACAGAAAAAATTACTGCATGAATCCACCTATCCACGCACTTCAAAAAAAAATTGCTGGGAATAGAAACAAAGGATTAAACAATCTAATCCCTGTCTTCAAAGAACTCACTATTTGTAATGGGACATAGGCTAGAAAATAGACAATAAAAATAAGCTTGTTAAGATGGAAATCAGGAACTGTATCGGGTACAAAGGAGAGGTTCCTAACCCAGTTTGAGAGGAAGTACAAAGAGGATGGTGTTTGAGAAGAGGTAACACCAAGACTTAATCTCAGAGGAAAAGGAAGCAATGAGTGGGCAGAAATGACTAGCTGTAGGGACGGCAGAAGGCAGAGCAAAGCCAAGAGGGCAACTGTGTAAAAGGCAAAGGATCATGCCTCTTTTGCCTCTAAAGAGGAGACATTTTTCTTAATCAGCAGAGACAAAGGGGACTGAATCACCTTTTGATGAGGTAACTTGATGTCAGTGTCCTTCTAGAAGAAAATGAAAAGCAACCCACTTCTAATGAGCTCTTTGGTTCTTGAATTACCAAGTAAAACTCAGGTAGCAGCAACTCTTGACTGAGTGAGAAGTTTGCTAATAGAACCTCTACATTAGTGGGGAGGGATGGAAAAGAGTTTTGATAAGTACAAAAGCATTGTGTGAATATATGAGATTATTACTACTACCACATTGCCAACCATCACCATTCCCAGCCCGGAGGCATCCCCTACAACTTAATAAAGTGAAGCATCTTCTCTGCGGTTTGGCACCACAGAAGCCTCCTGGCTTCACTATGACACTACAGTCATGGAAGACGTCGCCACTGCGGGTGGTGGGGCGATGGCCGGATAGGACTTCCCTGCACCTTTCTTGGCAACTTCATTTGCAACTTCTAAAAGCTAAGGGGAAGGAGGAGAAGAAACAGCGTTTCAAGGCCAAAGATGGAGCCCACTTTGTCTGCACCTCTACTCAGGGCTGTAATGACCTGTGCTGCAGACCACTAGAAACTTTAAATCCAATTAGGACAGTGCCGCCAGCCTGGCAAAGGGGCAGATGAGAGCCCTGGGACAACCCTGGGACTCAGTGGCAGGAGGCTGAGTGAGAAATATAAAGCATCTGCCTCCAGGCATAGAAACCACAGTAACAGTTTTTAAATGTACTTTGATCATTGTAGTTTTTGTTTAATCGCTAAGTTGTGTCCAACTCTTTTGCGACCCACTCACTACAGCCTGCCAGGCTTCTCTATCCATGGGATTCTCCAGGCAAAAATACTGGAGTGGGATGCCATTTCCTTCTCCAGGGGATCTTCCCAACCCAGAGATTGAACTCACGTCTGCTACACTGGTAGGCAGGTGCTTTACCACTGAGCCAGCTGGGAAGCCCTGTACTATGGGATTGTCAGCATTTAATCAAAATCCATTGTGAAGCAAGGTGTTTTTCCTGCTGGACACTCTATTTCTAGCTCTGCTCTTTGGCTCAATCACTAGCAGGTAAACTTGTCCCTCCAGCTCCCAGCTTCTGCCAGCTCCTATGTGGCCCTGGTGCTGGAAGGTAGATGGTAAGAAATTCCAAGGCATGTTTGGGAACACAGTCTTGGAACTATACACAATAAATAATGCCATCACTAGTGACTCAGGGCATAAGGAACCGGTGGAGTGAGAAATTGTCTTTATGCAAAAGAGTATCTGGATATTTGGACAAAACTGAAGTGATAAGGCAGGAATAACCAGTACAAACTTATTTGGCAAGAACTTTAGTCCTCGTTGTTCAGAGACTCAGTCTGTGTGCTGGTCATTTTCTCTCCTATTTGATTCCCACATTTCCCTTGCTCTGTTTTATATCAAAACAGCTGACGCCATGCAAATTATACTGCCTAGGTTCCCTTTCTAGACCAGTGGGAGACACTGATGGGACACTGGAGTGGGGGAGGAAGGGAGAAGCCAGGGTGGTTTTCTCTTCACTCTGTTTCAGGGGGCATTTCGGGAGTGTGTTTTTCTACCATGGCTTCCACAGGGGTTATTTCAGTCTCCGTTAGCGTGGGCTTGAAGGTCTCTCAGTGCCATCTGGCTCTGGCGCTCTTTCATCAGAACAGTGGAGAGTCTTCTGACTTCATTTAGACATGGCAGTGGTTTGCCGGAGGATACCTTGTGACCCTGATGTTTGTTAAGGAGGCAGACCCAAACAAGACTAAGTTGACACTGTCATTCTAAAACTGCCAGAAAACACACTCAGTAAGTAGCACCAGCGCATGAGGTTTTAACTATGATGCTTACATTAGGCTGAATAATGCCCCTCTCCCCAAATATCCATATACTAATCTGCAGAACCTGTGACTGTTATCTTCTATGGCAAAAAGGACTTTGAAGGTGTGATTGTGTTAAGGAATTTGTGATGAAGAGATTATCTTGGATTATCTGGGAAGCCCTAAATGAAATCAAAGCTATGGTTTTTCCAGTAGTCAGGTACAGATGTGAGAGCTGGACAATAAAAAAGGCTGGATGCCAAAGAATCTATGCCTTTGAACTGTGGTGCTGGAGAAGACTCTTGAGAGTCCCTTGGACAGCAAGGAGATCAAACCAGTCAATCCTAAAGGAAATCAACCCTGAGTATTCATTGGAAGGTGAATGCTGATGTTGAAGGTGAAGCTCTGATACTTCAGCCACCTGATGTGAAGAGCCGACTCACTGGAAAAGACCCTGATGCTGGGAAAGACTGAGGGCAGGAGAAGGGAGTGACAGAGGATGAGATGGCTGGATGGCATCACTGACTCAATGGACATGAGTTTGAGCAAATTCCAGAAGATAGTGAAGGACAGGGAAGCCGGGTGTTCTGCAGTCCATGGGGTCCCAAAGAGTCAGACACAACTGAGTGACTGAAGAACAACAAATGCAATCACAAGGGTCCATGTAAGAGGGAAAAAAAGTCAAAGGAGGAAGTAGGAGATGAGGCGACAGAAAGAAGAGGCTGAAGTGAGATGAGGAAGGGATCAAGTCACAGGGTGTGGGTGGCTTTCGGAAGCTGGAAAAGGCAGGGAATGGATTTCCTGCAGAGCTGCCAGGGCGAACCAACCCTGCCAACACCGTGACTTAAGCTTAGAGAACCATTTCAGATTCTTGGCCTCCAGAACTGTAGGAGAATAAATTTGTATTGTTTTAAGCCACTAACTTCGTGGCAATTTGCTATAGCAAAAATAGGAAACTAATACAATGCTTAGAATATATACAGATTCTTCTTGCTTTAAAAATGCCATGTCTTGGGACTTCCCTGGTGGTCCCATGGCTGAGACTCTCAGCTCCCAATGCTAGGGTCCAGGGTTTGGTCCCTCGTCAGGCAACTGGATCCCACATGCTGCAACTAAGACTTGGCCCAGCCAAAAAAATAATTTTTTTTTAAATGCCACATCTTGGCTATCAGCAAAGTAATTCCATCCATACATGAATTCTAGCCTGTTACAGAAGTCCTTAAGAGGAGTATATAGAACTTCCTTGCCTCAGATATCACCGCAGATGTCATGATGTGTCCCTCAGATCTCCCTTCAAGACCGAAGCACTTACTCTGCCAGCTGTCCACAGATGAAGAAAGTGGCATCACCCTAAATAACTCTTCCTTTCTGGGGCAGTCTACATGGAATTCCTGGTCAGTGAAGGGGTGTCAAGGCCCAGCCCCTTTATCCCAACTCAGGACAGCTGTACAGGGCCATACCTTCAGGAGCCTCTATTGAAACTGTATTAACATCCAACTTTTCCTTCTGCCCAGTTCAATTGTCTTCCTCTGCAATTTTATTCTAAAGCACTCCCCATAAATGTGCCATCTGCCAATCTCCACCTGGGTGGAGCTTTCCCAGGGACTCAACGAAGAAAACTGATTTATCTATATTTAGTCAAAAGCACTGCCTACTTGGTTAATTTCTCTTTATATCTGCTGATAATTACCAACCCACTCTCCTAAAATACACTAAACTAAAAAGATAACCTTTAAGAGTGCAAGATCCTCTCAAAAGAGAATATGACTATTTACAAATATCCATCAGCTGAGATTTTAGGTGCACTGTGAGTTAAGGACTGAGGATGGAAGAAAGCGTCAGAAAAGGGACGAACACTGGAGTGTCAACCAGTGACATTTAATAAAGGAGTTGTATAAGGATGTGTGCATGCATGCTCAGCTGTGTCAGACTCTTTGCAACCCCATGGACGTGGCTTGCCAGGCTCCTCTGTCCATGGGATTTTCCCAGCAAGAATACTAGGGTGAGTGGCCATTTCCTCCTCCAAGTGGTCTTCCCGACCCAGAGATCGAATTGTGTCTCCTGTGTTTCCTGCATTAGCAGGCAGATTCTTTTTTTTTATTTTTTTTTAATTTTTTTAATATTTTTATTTATTTGGCTATGTCAGGTCTTAGTTGCATGTGGGATCTTTAGTTGCAGCATGTGGGATCTAGTTCCCTGACCAGGAAATGAATCCGGGCCCCTGAATTGGGAGGGCAAAGTCTTATCCACTGGACCACCAGGGAATTCCCAGCAGGCAGATTCTTAACCAGACTCACCAGGGAAGCCCACATATAAGGATGCCTTGTTATTTTGGTTGCTAAGTCATGTCCGACTCTTTTGTGACTCCATGAACTGTAGCCTGCCAAGCTCCTCTCTCCGTGGGATTTCCCAGGCAAGAAGCCATTTCCTTCTCCAGGGGATCTTCGTGAACCAGGGATCGAACTAGGGTCTCCTGCCTTGGCAGGTGGATTCTTGACCACTGAGCCACCAGAGGAAGCCCAAATATAAGGATGAGGGATGTACTGAGGTTTCATTCTCATCTGGCCCTGAGATACATGTTATCTCAGTTTTACAGGTGGGGAGTATGAGGCTCAAAGAGGCTAACTGATACAGCTGGAGAAGCATGGAGCCCAGAACTGAGTACAGTGACCATGTGTCCTCTGTTAACTGCTGAAGAAGATCACTGCGGGAGGTCTGGGCAGGTGAGGATGCTGCGGCCGAACACACAGGAGGAGCCATCCCCCTCCTCTGCCTGGAACTCGATAAAGTCTGATCCTCTCCTTCAGGCATGCTGACACTCTCCTGGGCTTTCTCCCATCTCAGTGCTTTTGTCTGCCACCTGGAATACTTTCTTCCTGTTCCATATTTCCTTTAGGTCCAGCTTAAATGCTACCTCCTTTAAGCCTTCTTTGAACACCCCCAACAGAAACCATATCTCCTGCCTCCAAATTATAGTATTAGTATCTTTATTACTTCTCTAAGGGTTATCATATCAGATCCTTAGTACTGTAATAACTTATGAATAAATAATAATTTCCACATTGAACCGAAACCTGAAGGACAGCTAGCTTACAAATATTTGAACCCCCCCAAATTAGCATAAAATTATGTCATAACATTTGTTGCTTAAAGTTCTCTAGAAACGCTCAGTTCTTTACATTTATATTCTTTTAATAGGTAAATGGCCTGCCTGCAACTTGCATCTTTTACCCTTATCTGCATGGCCAACTCCTTTTTCTTTAAAATTCATATTCTATGTTCCCTTTAATAGCAAGTCTTCTCTAATCTTACCCCCTTAAATGGAATTAGTCATGCCCCTTCTCATCTCTATATATCTCACACAAATATTCATTATTGCATTTATGACACTTATAATGAAGGAGGTGACAGAGGATGAGATGGTTGAAATGATTGGATGGCATCACCAACTCAATGGACATGAGTTTGAGCAAACTCCAGGAGATGGTGAAGGACAGAGAAGCCTGGTGTGCTGCAGTCCATGGGGTCTCAAACAGTCGGGCAACTGAGTGCCTGAATGACATTAGATTTATTAAACAAACATTGTTATATTTTTAGGACACTTATAATTGTATAATTTTGGTATAATTGTTTTATTGGCTTCCCCTGCTAGTGTAGCCATCCATGGAGAAAGGCAGTATGTCTTACTTCACTGTGTATTTAGCTCTTACTAGAGTACTTAACATATAACAGGTGCTCAACAAGTACCCACTGAACTAAGAACAGAGTTTGAGGCCAAAAACATCTCAGAAGTAACTCCAGATATGCATACTTACTGCCAGGGTGACCAGGAGCAAATTACTTAACCTCTCTGAGCTGAAAATAATGCCAACTGCAACTGTAAGATACGGTTAGGATAAAGAAGATGACACAGGTCAAAGAGCTGCACAAAATGGGGCCCAGAAAATGCCCGTGCTAAGTTGCTTTTTAGTCGTGTCTGACTCTGTGTGACCCCATGGACTGTAGCCCACCAGGCTCCTCTGTCCCTGGGATTCTCCAGGCAAGAATACTGGAGGGATTGCCATGCCCTTCTCCAGGGGATCATCCTGACCCAGGGACCAAACCTGTGTCTCTTACGTCTCCTGCACTGGCAGGCAGGTTCTTTACCACTAGTGCCACCTGGGAAGCCCAGAAAATGCCCAGTCTCCTCATATTAAATTGAGAATTCATCTGTGACCAGATTATTCATGCTTTTTTATGTACTCAGGGCTTACAGGGCCTTCTAAACTAATTTAGGACAACACAGTATGTGGAATAACACCTTTGTAGAGTTTCTCTGTTACCAGTATCTGGTAATGATGGTGATGATGAAGGAAACAGAAGTATGAGAAGGAGCTGGAGGAGGAGGAGAAAGAGAAAAGCACCCAGGATGCTCAATTTATCCTAATTAAACTGCTCACTAGGAGGAGAATGCCCTAGGAAGTCTAATTCACAATGTTTGGTTCTAAGTCAAGAGCACCTAATAGGGAGACATATAAATTCTGTTTCTAAAACATACCTCAAAGATTAGATCATGTTGGGAGTTTGCTTCTCACCTGGCTCAGAGTCACCAAGGTCACACTGACAGTCTAAGGACACAGCTTCTGGCTAGAGAAAGCTCTGGTGAACTGTCATGGGAAAGCAAGAAACCACCTGAAATCTACATGTATTAGTAAAGCCAGCCTGTGTTTTAGAGAACTGAATTCTTCATGGCATGGAAGAGTATAGTTTCTTCTCAAATGAAATGCAGACTCATCAGTGTTCACTCCAAAGTGCTAAAAGCTTTCATAATTATGCTCTTTTTCAAATCTTTGCAGCACAGTTGTTCCCCAGCTTGGAGCCACAAAGCAGTGATTGTAGATGACGTAGGAGGGTATCTATCTAGCAACAGCCTGTGCTTGTTTTAATTTCTCCACCTGCTATTGTAAAGGGGGAGAGGACCAGGATTTAGAAGCTAATTATTCACTTTGAAACATGATTATTAAGATGAATTATGTTCAAGCGCACACTTGAAATCTGGCTGTATGCTTTTGAAGTGTGTTGTCTTAATATTATTGTGGTCTGATTAAAGATGGATACCACCCGAGGGAAGTCCTTCTGTGAATTGTTATCATATCGTGGTGGGTTGTCACTTCCTTCCAGGCTGACCTCCCTTTGATAAGAATTAAGGAACTATATTTTGGTTTTCCTTCTTCAGACTCTTCTTTTTTGAGTTTCATACCCCACGAAAGTTGTGCATGACTAGCCCACACCTGTGAGCTTTTACATGCACTCTCCTTTAATCCTCCCAGAAGCTCTATGTGAAGGATATTCTTGCCCTCAGTCTTCCTTTTTCTTGATGACAACCCTCCCTCATAAGATTCCAAGTGCCCCAAGTGTTTTCAAACCATACTTTGTACTTTCCCATTCATCTAATTTTTCCTCCACTTACAATGATGCTTCTTCTCTCTTTGCTGACATTCTCACCAATCTTTATGACACAGACAAAAATACCATTAATATTACATCTAAGTATTTCCTGATTCTCCTGGTCAAAATGAAACTGCTTCATTCACCGAGCACACTCTCATGATACCCATGGCTTGCTCTGTATTCTGCTGGTTATGTGTCTGATCTCTTCCCTCCTAGAGGACCCAACTCCACAAGAATACGAGAGGTGCCCCAGCTCTCTCACTACAATTAATGCCCCACCTAGCAGACTTTTGTATCTAATAGGTACTCTTAAGATATCTGCAGAAACTGAAACAAGAGAAAACATTTTATTTTAACGTATGGCAGTATTTCCTCAGGATATGCCAGTTGACATATTCAAAAGGGCCAGAATGTGGCTTGTGTGGTCAGTGTGGGAGCACCTAGGGATGGGAGGCATGGTTGAGATGGCTCAGGGATTGGTCTAGGCTCGGAACAAGGGCAACAATTAACCCAGGCATGTGCATCTACATTCTGTAGGAGGTATTGTGAGAGTCCAGTCCATGTGAGGGTGGATGGTGATGCCTACGTGGCCTGACATAGAGTGGATGATCAATAAATAAGGTGTCCTCTGTGCCCCCCACAGCCACCCAGTGCTTCTTCACCTCAGCACTCATCACCAAACTGCACTGAAATGGGTAGCTACTCCGTTTTGACAACCAGGGACCTAGATAGGATCTGAGCATTGCAAACAGAGCCTCAGCAGCTAGTTCAGTGCCTGCCACACAACCAGTCCTAGATAAATAGATAAAAGTCTGCTGAGTAAATGAAGGGGAAAATGTAAGAAGAAAAGAAGGAAAGACAACAGACATGCAATATTTGTTGACATGCAAACTGTCAACGTTTCCAATCCAGCTTTCCAGGAAAAGCAGTAGAAATCTTGAACTCGGTGGGACAGACAGTGTTACTGGCTTCCCCACAATGCGCCCAGCATTTTCTGTGCAGGAAAAGCTAAATTGCCCCGGGGAGGCATTGTTAGAGAACTCCTACCGGGTCAGCCAGGACATGCTCTGGGAGCAGATGGATGGGTCCTACAAGCTGCCTAGACCTCGAGGCAGCTGCTGTTTACCCTGGGGGCACCAAGTGTGTACAGATATAAAAGAAGCAAAAATAGGAATTCTCAAAACAGTCTTGAGAGATTTGATTTTGTAATTCACATTCAGTTCATTAAAAGAAAAGAGAAAATCAAGAAGGCATAGGTCAGTGAAGACCACATAACAGTTTCCCACATCTCTATACTCTTGCCGACCACTCCTTCACAAGCTGGGTTGTCAAAGTTTCATTGCCTAAACTCAGATCTAGAAGGATCTAGCCCATGACTCCGATTTATATATATATATATATTCTTCCTAAATTGCCACCACGTACAATTTTACTATCTCCACAACTAGCTGTTGGCATCACAGCGCCCCGGGGATGCCTAAACAGCGCAAGAGGAATGCTGCAGATGGGACCTGAGCCTTCCAGGAGAGGCTCTGCTGCACAGGCACCCTGGCTGGCAGATAGCTCATCTGGCCAGAACCGGCCCAACACTGTGCACATCAGCAAACAACCTGCAGCCCATGCTGGCTGTGCAGTGAACTCAGAAATGTTAACAGATGGCATGAAAAACACAACTCTGAACAGTCAGCAGGGTGACACTCATTAAGAGTCACCACTGAGCTCACTTCCAGTAAAATTCCATACCAATGAATACTACTTTCCCCAAACCGTCAATCTGCTTGAACAAAAGTGACTATAAGGCGCTATAACGACAGGCTTGACTGAAGCTCTGCAAATGACAGAGGCTCTCTCCAAGCCTCAGGGACCTTCCTTCCATCATTTTGTTCAGGATACGTCCTGATCACATGCTCTCTCTAGCCTTCCTCGCCTCTGTAGATGGGCCTGGAAGCCAGTTAGCACTCAGAACTTGCCTTCCGATCCTGACACCCATCACCCTGCCTACTTCCCCCACCCCCCCCAGCAGAAGGGGCTGGGAGAAGAAGGTATAAAAGAGTGCATGGAGGAGGACTTCCCTGGTGGTCCAGTGGTGAAGACTCTGTGTTCCCAAAGCAGGGACCCGGGTTCGATCCCTCGTGGGGAACTAGATCTCACATGCCGCTACTAAGAGTTCGCGAGCCACAAGTAAAGATCCTGCATGCTGCAACTTAACATTATCTGAGCTGCAAATAGAAGATTCTGATTGCTGCAAAGATCAAAGATCCTGTGTGCTGCAACTAATACCCGGTGCAGCCAAATAAATAATTAAAAAAATTAAAATGCATGGAGGAACTTGTTATTCTACAGGTCAGAATTTGTTCCACAGTGGAAATTTATTTATCTTCATATGTTTTCAAATATATTCCTAATTTGTTTCTCAATGAAAATTATCCCCTTCTTCCCTCTCTTCCTTTGCAATGGAATACGATGACCCCAGTGCAGGCTGTAAAACTACATTTTGCTGTACTTCAGATGACATCAATGAATGAAAATACTGATACGTGAAACTAAGGTCAGATGAACACATCATCAATGCTGAACGATGATTCTTAGGCGGCCAACTCCAGACGGCTTTGCACTCACTGACATAGAAGCCGGCACGTCCCCTTCACTACTTGTTTCACCAGTCCCTGCCCCAAGAGGTAGAACCTCCAGTATTCAGACTTTCATACTTCCAAGTCTCCTCTCTTCCACTTGTTATCGCATTAGCACCTCCTGAAGTCCTACTCGTGCTCCAAGACCCAGGGCAAATGCCAGCTCTTCTCGTCAACATTGTGCGGAGCCTCAGCGTTTGACGAGGCGGCAGGAGCTGCTCTTTCAGCTGCGCTTCCACACCTCAGTGTTACCACGTTTAGACTGGGATTTGTCTCATTCTGTCTGTGAGTTTTTGCTGCTGCAACTCCAATGAAAATGAACTAAATATTAGTTACTGCCTGGCAAGGTAAGTTAATTAGATGGCTTACCAAAAGGATTAGACACCATGACTTGATTTCCTTAGCTCACTAACCCATTGTTAGAGGGGAAGTGAGAAATCACGTGGGAGAGGCACCTGGGCCTGTACAGATGAAAGGCTGACGTCCATTAGTTGGTTGTTGGCCTGGAATCTAAGAGCATGCATGCTAAGTCACTTCAGTCATGAACAACTCTTTGCGTCCCTGTGAACTGTAACCCACCAGGCTTCTCTGTGCATGGAATTTCCCAGGCAAGAATACTGGAGTGGGTTGCCATTTCCTTCTCCAGGGTATCTTCCTGATGCAGGGATCAAATCTTTATCTTCTGCGGCTCCTGCATTGCAAGCGAATTCTTTACCACTGAGCCACGGGGAAAGCCCAGGATCTAAGAGACCTGGGTTCTAATCCCACTCTTCCATTTAACACTTTCCCCCAAGCTTGCACCATGTTTAACCTTTGGTTTACCATTTACTTGGTAAACTTAAGTAAACTGTGCCTTTGTTACACTGTTGTTTACCAATAGCATCCATGTTTTCATATATACTCTACCCTTATGATCTTCTCAAAGGCGTTAGGCCAAGAGAACACTCACAGTTGCCGACAGAAAGTAAACTCAGATTTCTTTCATGAACACAATATCTGTGAACTCAAGACTATAGAGAAAAGAAGATAAGGCTGTGCTGTAAAACCTCAGGCAAGTTCCTAAACCTCTGTGAAAGAAGCCTAACAGCCATACCTGCCAAGACTGCATGACCACAGGGATACAAGAACCAAGGTCTGGAAAACATATAGCAAGAAGTGGCCTCCAAATGCTAACTATTTCTAGTACTTCTATATGATTATAATCCAGTTACCCAGTGTTCCCTTATTCTTCTTTGTTGACAGTGAATCCCCAACAGAGTTTAAACTGGACACATTCTGTGTCCAAAGGGCTTTTTCAAAGATTATTTTTATGGTTCTTGTTTTCTTGAGAAGGGGGGGGTCAAACACATAGAGATATCTTATTATTTCTGAAAAAAATGCAGTTGTACTATGATAATGTAAATTTCCTACAGACACATGAGATAAGCAAAAAGTTCTTGCCAAAAATGATCAGTCCAACCAACCATAATTCAGTTAATTCTATCCAAGTGCCAGCAAAGAGATCAAAGGTTAAGTCTGTTCTCAGCTTCACGGGATGATAGTGATAATAAACACAGCTATTCTTAGTAGCCAAAGTATATTTTATAATTGTAACTGACACCACTTGACCTTCATTTCTGGTAAGCTAAATGATTTGTGATATATTTTCTTGTGTGCAATAACAGATCCTTTAGCTAGTGAAATTCACCTTTTCCCAGTGAGACCTACCTTCTCATTCACAATTTGCTCTAACGACGCTTAACAAATGACTGAAAAATATCCTCTGCCTTGGAAAGCTGGTGCTGCATACTTTCTCCAGTTCTTCACATTGTATGCACTTTTGAGTTTCGCCAAACTTCTGATGTTTTCACCAATACTTCTAGGACTAAGAATTTACTATATGCCAGGAACTATACTGAATACCTTATACATATGTGTGCATACTAAGTCACTTCAGTTGTGTCCGACTCTTTGCAGCTCCGTGGATTGTAGCCTGCCAGGCTCCTCTGTCCATGGGATTCTCCAGGCAAGAATATTGGAGTGGATTACCATGCCCTCCTCCAGGGGATCTTCCTGACCCAGGAACGAACACACATCTCTTGCGTCTCCTGCATTGGCAGGTGGGTTCTTTACCACTAGCGCCACCGGGGAAGCCCAACTTACCTACAGATTAATCTAATTTCTTACTCCAACAGCCCTGTGGTGGGTATTAGAATCACCCATAGTTTATAGAAGTAGACTCTTGCTCCAGGTGACACAGGAGGAAACTAAATGATGGATCTCAGATGTGAAACCGGGTCCACGTGCCCAGATGCTACAATCCCACCTGCTACCCTATATTGCCTTGGCTGCCATTCCTTTTCCTCGTTGCCACATCTCAGGGCCTGTCACAGTTCATGGTACACATCAAGAACATAAGAAATGATTATGGGATAATAGTTATAATGACAGTCAACATGTTCTGAGCGTTTACTTTTGTTAGGCCACATTCTAAGAGTGTTACACGTGTAAACGCATTCAATCTTAACAAGTCTATGGGGCTCATTCTACAGGTGATGAAACTGAGGCACATGGGGATTAATTAATGAGACAGTGAGAGTGAGCCCCTACCTCCTATTCCTTATCTATCCTTGATCCACATCCAAACTAGAGGGTCTGCATGAGTTCAAATATCCTCTCTGCTCAGACACAAAGTATTCACTCATATCCCACTATTTGAGTTTATTGCTTTACCATTCTATGTCCTATCTACTTAGGTCTTTCCTCCAGATAATTACCTCTCCCAGGTTTTGCTTTTCTTCTCACAGTCTCACTCATCTGGTTTGGCCTGCCAGTGAGGTTCTGTCTTTCGCTGTACACCAAAACCCTGTGGAGCAAGGACTACCCTCCATCTTATAGACAAGGAAGCTGAGCAGAAAGGCGAAGTTAGTCACTGACCTGGGGTCTGACAGACAATCTGGCTCCAGAGTCTGGCCTTCAATCCACATACTGAAGATCAGGGATGAACCTCTCCCTTCTCCAAATTCTCCAAGGCTACTGTCGGTCAGGATGACTCCGTGTTACACTGTGCGGATCTATATTGTATTGTATTGATCTTACACTAAACTGTATTGGTATGTACTTGTTTTCTATATGTGGCCAGTTTGACTGTAAACTATTTAAGAGATCCTACCAGTCCTTTTCCTTTGTGGCCTTGAGCATGCTCCGCTTGGTGCTGGACTTATTATTTGCTAAAACCTACATTGGAAGCTCTGCCCCAGACTGGAATGTCTGCTCAAGCGGGGCCAGAAGATTCCTATAATTCCAGCCCACTAGGAGAGTTCTCCAAGGCTCGCCAAAGTCTTCTATTACCCCCTGCTCCTATCACTCTGTAGTCTCTTCCCTGGGCACGTCTCTCCTCCATTCAGCTACATCTCCACCCCACATTTCTCTTCTTTAAAGACTTTAATTCACCTAACTTTGCTACACACTTCCTTCTGGATGTTCTTCAGACATCTCAGCATGTTAAGGCTAAACTCACACCTCCAGAAACGTGTTCCTGCGCCTGGAATCACTGTGGACCATCTGGTTTCCCAAGTTAAGAACATCAGCAGAATCAGCTTTTGAAGTTTGTGTCAAAGGTATAATGTTAAAGTTACTATACTAATAAAAAAAAATACCAGGAATATATATCAGGCTTACATATTCCACTTTGGTTTTCTAAGTTTGGTCTATATAGTTATCCAAATATGGAAAAGTTTTGTGTCTCCATATGTACTAGATAGGGGGTTCCCTGGTGGCTGAGATGCTAAAGAATCTGCCTGCAATGTGGGAGACCTGGGTTTGATCCCTGGGTTGGGAAGATTCCCCTGGAGGAGGGCATGGCAACCCACTCCAGTATTCTTGCCTGGAGAATCCCCATGGACACAGGAGCCTGGTGGGGTGCAGTCCATGGGGTTGCAAAGAGTTGGACATGACTGAGCGACTGTGCACAGCACAGCACATGTAGCAATCATTTTTATTTTTGCTTTAAAAAATATATATACAGCCCTACTTCCTATGTGCATATAAGCTTTAATGAGTCAATGACTGAGAAAGTGAGATGCCCTTTTTTCCCCAGAGAATAAATATTTATTTAATTTCTATTAAATAAGATCTGTAAGATCTTATAAGATCACATGTACATTACTCACTGTAATCCTTACAACTATCCTATGAGGGAGGTATTATTATTACTATTTTATAGATGAGTAGAGTGAGGCCCAGACAAACAAAATTAGTTGCCCAAGTTCACATGGTTGACAAATGACAGCAATAGGATTTAAACCCACATTTGCCCCTCGAGTCTAAAAGCATTCTTTTTATACCATACTGTCTCCAAATAAACTAAATCTGTAAACAGAACCTCAAAAATGTGATAATGAGTTTAAATTATTTTTCCTACCACAGATAGACTATTATAAGTCCTTAAAAGTGTTAACTATCAAGCTTCCAAACTAAGATACTTATGCAAGTATTAGTTATTACTATTATGGTGACTCATATTGGGATTTCACAAAATAAATACTGTATATCTGAGAAGACTAAGACACAAAAAGATTATTTCTGAGAGTAAATAGAGGCTAACACTTGTGTAAAAAAAAAACAAAACCCTACAAAACCACAGGGTTTTGTTTTGGTTTTTTGAATAATTACTATGTCCTGGGAACTAAGTAGTTGACAGTCTTAGAGAAATAAGACACAACCTAGCTCTTAAGGAGCTCTTAGCTCAGTGGAGAGAATACACAAAAATAATAATATGTGAGAACATTGTTCAGGTTCTATGACAGAAGATATTATGAAATAGGTCACAAGTCAGCAATAGGCAAACCATGTGTGACCCACGATTATGTGGTGTTTTCATAAAGGTCAACCAAGGGTTAACAGTTAAAAATTGAGAAATTTCATACCAAAATCCATAACTGTGGCTACTCAAAAAGTGTAAAGTCTAATAACACTGAGACCTGATTTCTATTTGTGCTCTATCAACTCGAGCCCAGTGGCTGCTGCCTTTAAAGGTGGTTTGCACATAAATGTGTGCATAAGGACCCACATTTCTTTTAACAATTTTCAGGAGAGTTACCTAAAGACATCTTCTACCAGGAATGCATTTGATGTAACATTTCACATTGGTAACACTGCTCATGTGACCCTCGATAAAGTCACGCACTGACATTTAAGGCGGCATACATAAAATTATCAAGGCAGTATTGACAGGAAGAGAGAGGATTGAGGTATATCAGTAAGTGTGTGGGTGCAGGTGGAAAGGCGTGATGGGCAGATAGGAAGGTGGTGAAAGAATACCATCTGACCTCTCTCCCCCCTTCCATTTCTCCCCATGCATACACTCCTCATGATTTCTCCAGAGCAGGTCTCCTCCCCACCATGGCTCACAGCTCAGATTAAGAACAAAGGCAACTGCAAGTCCTTGAGATAGCTCCCACCCTGGACTGCACAGGGCACTGCAGAACTGCCTCAGTGGGGGGTTAAGTGGATTAAGTCTACCTTACATTCCTGTATCAAGACAGGATACAAAAGCACAGTGACCTCCTGCTGGAGGCAGATTGAAGGTGACTGGCAAATCCTCAAGACAGAGCAAATGAATGTTTCATGTAAATGAAGACATCAGTGCACGCCCTGACATGTTCATCTCTCATCTTCAAGCCTGCAGTGAGGAGGCAGTGTTTGCGTTTCCACAGGACATTTGAATTTCAATGTATTTGGACTGAGCTAATATAAACTGCTACTGATAAATGTCTTTAAATATGGTCTATATCATATACTGAGAAAATATATGCTGTGCAGCATGTCTAAGTGGCCTTCAAAGTCAATACAAACTAAAATGAGGCTCTACACGCAAAAGGCAAGCACTGTCAAGTAAAACCTCACCCTGTGGCTCCAAAGGCACACTCTCAGTTCTTCTGTCTCTAATCTGAATTATCTACCTTGTCAGAAATTTCATGGAAAGGAGACAAGAGTGGGCCAGTGTGGGACTTAAAAGAAGGGAACAATTACATCTAAGATATCTCTTCAGTGCCTGCCTCTATTAAAAGTGTCAAGATATTTACTAATTTAATCTCCCACAATTAAATGGGAGCCACACAAGGAGACTATTTCATCTCTGTTCACTCCTGTACCTGCAGAACGATTCTTGCACAGAGAAGGTGTTTGTCTGGCTGTCATATGTTGGTCCTGGGCACCAGTCCTTAACCCCCTACTCCAACGCTCCACTGTATCACAGGAGCTAGAAGGATCTCTTGCTAGCAGGATTACAGTCTATACTGTTTCAATCGAGTAACTTGCATGAGTTTTGTGATATGGAAGGGTGGTGGCAGACTGGCAGAGGAGTTTGCGCTGCTATGGCTTCTGACAGTTTCCTCAGATTCCACAATTCACTCTGCTGGTCTCCAGCTTCAGGACTGCAAAAGAATCTATGGCTAAGGCAACGGCTTCCTGCAGTTTCCCAGTTTGGACGTATCTGCTCGACTATCATTCCTCCAACCCTTCAAACAATTTCTAAGCACGTTAATAGCCTAAATTACATCCCTTTCTGCTTAAAATACGTAAGGTGCTGTCTGTTTTCCTGACTGACTGAATATTCCATAAAAATCTGTTAAACAATTAAGTGAAAAAACAACCAACTCAACGGGCAGTAACATCCCTACTTGCGGTTGTAGAATTGAGGCTGTGTGTGCTGTGCTTAGTCGCTCAGTCACGTCAGACTCTTTGTGACCCGTGGACTGCAGCCCACCAGGCTCTTCTGTCCTTGGGAATTCTCTAGGCAAGAATACTGGAGTGGGTTGCCATGCCCTCCTCTAGGGGATCTTCCCGACCCAGGGTTCAAACCCAGGTCTCCCACATTGCAAGTAGATTCTGTATTGACTGAGTCACCAGGGAAGCCCTGGTGGAAGTAGAATTGAGGCTACTAGAGATGAAATTACTTAGAATGACATAGCAGTTATTAAATGCCAGAGCTGAGAGTTGCGCCCTAGACTGTCTAATGCCAAGGTGCGTTTGCTTTTTCCATTCAGATGCTGCCCTCAGTAAGTATAACATACCATGTTGCTGCAAAATCTTATCTCAGAGGTTCAGAGCTGTTGTCTTCACTCCTGCTACTGACTACTGTGGCTAGAAAGTTCCCTATAAATTGGAAGCGTACATTAATTCCCAAGGCAAGCTTTCTATTAAATATATATGAGAGTCGGTAGGATACCCTGTTAAAAATGTACATTGTATCTGCATTATTAGTGCAATACTAGGTGTGTGGCACACAGCAGAAGCTTGCAAAGTATTTCTAATGAATAAATGAATGAAAGTTCATTGATTTTCCTTAGCCAGAAGTTCCTTTGCAGATTGTATGCTCTGGTGTTGCTTGGGTCATAAACCACTTGTGGGCTGATAATTCCATTAACCTTACTGCCTGGATCCCTCCCCACTGTTCAGCCAGGAAGCAATATCTCCAAGGCTGTTGATTTTCCTTGAGAAACCTCAGTTGTCAAGAGCATTGTAATTCTGAGGCAGATAGACACAAGAATCTATCCCTACCATTCCAAATGAAAGATCCAAATGAAAGACTGAGGCCCTGAAAACTATTAACGCACTCCTGCTGAACTGTGATCGAAAACAGCATTGTACTGAGAAGTGAACCGATCTGGACTCTCATATTGACTCCGACCACTTACTAGAGCTGAAACCTGGGGCAAGAGGTTTCTGTGACCTCAGCATTCTCGTTGATGTAATGGCAGTACTGCCATTGCGAGAGCTACTGGAAGGAAGAACCATTACAGACAGAAAGCGCCTGGCATAGGGTCTGGCCGGCGATGAGGATTTGGTGAGCAAACACAGCATTGCCATCATCGATACCAAAGAAGGGTCTGTTGGAACACACGCAGTGTTCTTGCAGGCTGGTCCATGTTAGTCCACAAGACTCTCCAGTCCCAAACAGGCAGCAGTGATGGGAAGGAACACTTAAAGACATTTTTCACACTTACAACTGTACTACCTAGGGAGGTTATATAATCGCAAAGAACTAGGTATCTGTATATTATAACTTTTCTAGGTTTCATGGTGGCTGGTGACTCTGGGTGGGGGAAGAGTGGGAACAGCTGGCACAGAGTGGGTAGAGCAGAGTCGTCACACCTCACCTTCCTTTAAAATGAGATCCAAGATTAGACTCACTAGAAGATTCTGGGGGTGGACAGGTAGAATTGGGTGCCTTTCACATGCCTAGAGGTAGTAGTTAAAACTGTAGGAAAGAATAAGGTCATGGATAGTTTTGGATTAAATGAAGGAAGACTGAAGCACACGTGACCTCAGAAAATGTACCGTAGCCAGTTTCAAACCTGGTGCTTGGCACAGAGCACATTCTCAGTGAATATTTGTTGCATTAGTAAATAATCAGATTGGAAAGTATATCAATCTTCCTTAAAATGCCTGTGTCCCTCACTTCTTGTATGGTTTAGACTCATTTTGAAAAGCTGAGAATGTATATGTCCTAAATATTTCATCTCTCAGTTTAAGAAAGTCTTCTGAAAGCCTATTAATCAGCACTGATATATATTTCTTATCATACCAAGATCCGGCAGGCTCTGTAAGTTTTCCCATCCTACTTACAAAGTCTACGATCCAAGTAGACTTTGAGGACAGAAAACGTGTGTTTTTTTGATTGCTTGTTTATCTTTTTTTAAAACAAACTGGAAATTGCTCAATGTCCAGCAAGGCTTTTGGCCACCAGTTCAGTTCTGTTCAGTTGCACAGTTGTGTCTGACTGTTTGTGACCCCATGGACTGCAGCACACCAGGCTTGCCTGTCCATCACCAACTCCCAGAGTTTATTCAAACTCATGTCCATTGAGTCGGTGATGCCATCCAACCATCTCATCCTCCATTGTCCCCTTATCCTCCCACCTTCAATCTTTCCCAGCATCAGGGTCTTTTCCAGTGAGTCAGTTCTTTGCATCAGGTAGCCAAAGTATTGGAGTTTCAGCTTCAGCATCACTCCTTCCAATGAATACTCAGGATTGATTTCCTTTACAAAGGACTGGTTGGATCTCCTTGCAGTCCAAGGGACTCTCAAGAGTCTTCTCCAACACCACAGTTCATCAATTCTTTGGCACTCAGCTTTCTTCATAGTCCAACTCTCACATCCATACATGATTACTGGAAAAACCATAGCTTTGACTAGATGGACCTTGGCTGGCAAAGTAATGTCTTTGCTTTTAAATATGCTGTTTAGACCGGTCATAGCTTTTCTTCCAAGGAGCAAGCGTCTTTTAATTTCATGGCTGCAGTCACCATCTGCAGTGATTTTGGAGCCGTCAAAAATAAAGTCTATCACTCTTTCTACTGCTTCCCCATCGATTTGCCATGAAGTGATGGGACCAGATGCCTTGATCTTAGTTTTCTGAATGTTGAGTTTTAAGCCAACTTTTTCACTCTCCTCTTTCATCAAGAGGCTCTTTAGTTCTTCACTTTCTGCCACGAGGGTGGTGTCATCTGCATATCTGAGATCACTGATATTTCTCCCAGCAATCTTGATTCCAGCTTGTGCATCTTCCAGCCCAGCGTTTCTCATGATATACTCTGCATATAAGTTAAATAAGCAGGGTGACAATATACAACCTTGATGTACTCCTTTCCCGATTTGGAACCAGTCTGTTGTTCCATGTCCAGTTCTAACTGTTGCTTCTTGACCTGCATACAGATTTCTCAGGAGGCAGGTCGGTTGGTCTGGTATTCCCATCTCTTTCAGAATTTTCCACAGTTTGTTGTGATCCACACAGTCAAAGGCTTTGGCATAGTCAATAAAGCAGAAGTAGATGTTTTTCTGGAACTCTTGCTTTTTCTATGATACAGCGGATGTTGGCAATTTGATCTCTGGTTCCTCTGCCTTTTCTAAAACCAGCTTGAACATCTGGAAGTTCACGGTTCACGTACTGTTGAAGCCTGACTTTGAGAATTTTGAGCGTTACTTTCTTAGTGTGTGAGCTGAGTGCAATTGTGTGGTAGTTTGAGCATTCTTTGGCCACCAAGCTCTCAATAAATAGGGACTTAGTGCTTGATTAATCAACTAGTTTTTAAAGTATCATCAGAGAAGGAAGATACAAGTGGAATTCTTTGGAACCTTAGAAATGTTGAAAAATAAAACATGTGCACATAAATGATGCTCAGCTTGGAGAATCAAAGATTTAAGGAACCAGAAGGAGGGCACTGAACTACTGGTAAAAGTAGAACTGGGGTGACAGGAGGGAGAATCTGGCATGGAAGAGGCCGGCAGAGTCAGTTCTAAGAGAGAAGTGATGGGCTCCCTTTCATTCCTCAACTGTTACTCTATTGCTTTCTTATGTCAAGCACTGTGCTAGGCAAATACAACAATAAATAATGCACAGTACCTGGTCTGCCAGACTCTATGGCGCAGGAATAAAACAAGGATACAGGTACAGCATAGCACACAGCTTGGAGCAAAGGAGGGTACAAAAAGGGGGTACACTTGTTAAAGATTAGATTAGCTCTTGGTGATTTGTCCCTACCAAGGAAGATCTGAAGGATGTGACAGATATCAATATTTGGGGGTTAAATAAGCTTGAAGAAAGAGAGATCAGAGAGAATTTCAAAAATAAACAGTTTACCATTTTATCTTTTACAATGTATGTGTCATTTAAACTACAATACAGAGTCAAACCACCTTGTGTCTTAGATGAAAGAAACCCAGACCGGGCGTGCCTTTATTCAACCATTAGGTACCCAGCCTGAAAGAAGACGAATATTCTTGATTACTCTTCTGACAGTTCTCTGGGTGCTTTTTATTTTATTTTATTTTATTTTCTCTGGGTGCTTTTTAGAGAATGAAGAGTGCATTGCCATAGAAATTTGGGATACAGTTCTCTTGTAGATGTGTAGATCTTAGTCATGAAAAAGACAAGGAAGGGGCATACACAAGGGTGCATATGCTGCCAGACAAGTCAAGTACAATTGCAATCTATTGGGATTTTGCTCAGGCTTCTGCCCTACTTGACCTACCACCTCCCCCATGATTATTATAAACAATTATGTGTCAGATTCTCTGCTTCATGCTTTCCTAGCACTGTCTTTTAGATTATTGCTAGACTAATCTCATTATTAAAAAGTTTTTTCTATAGAGAACTGAAATCTCTTGCTCAATGAAACTAAGCCATGCCGTGTGGGGCCACCTAAGATGGCTGGGTCATAGTGGAGAGTTCTGACAGAATGTGGTCCACTGGAGAAGGGAATGGCAAACCACTTCAGTATTCTTGCCTTGAGAACCCCATGAACAGTATGAAAAGGCAAAAAGGACACTGAAAAATGAACTCCCCAGGTCGGTAGGTGCCCAATATGCTACTGGAGATGAGTGGAGAAATAACTCCAGAAAGAATGAAGGGATGGAGCCAAAGCAAAAACAACACCCAGTTGTGAATGGGACTGGTGATGGAAGCAGGGGTTGATGCTGTAAAGAGCAATGTTGCATAGGAATCTGGAATGTTAGGTCCATGAATCAAGGCAAATTGGAAGTGGTCAAACAGGAGATGGCAAGACTGAACATCGACATTCTAGGAATCAGCAAACTAAGATGGACTGGAATGGGTGAATTTAACTCAGATGACCACTGTATCTACTACTGTGGGCAGGAATCCCTTAGAAGAAATGCAATTGCCATCATAGTCAACAAAAGAGTCCAAAATGCAGTACTTGGATGCAATCTCAAAAACAACAGAATGATCTCTGTTCATTTCCAAGGCAAACCATTCAATATCATGGTAATCCAAGTCTATGCACTGACCAGTTATGCTGAAGAAGCTGAAGTTGAACAGTTCTATGAAGGCCTACAAGACCCTCTAGAACTAACACCCCCAAAAAATGCCCTTTTCATTATAGGGGACTGGAATGCAAAAGTAGGAAGTCAAGAAACACCTGGAGTAACTGGCAAATTTGGTCTTGGAGTACAGAATGAAGCAGGGCAAAGGCTAACAGATTTCTGCCAAGAGAATGCACTGATCACAGCAAACACCGTCTTCCAACAACAGAAGAGAAGACTCTACACATGGACATCACCAGATGGTCGACACTGAAATCAGACTGATTATATTCTTTGCAGCCAAAGATGGAAAAGCTCTATACAGTCAGCAAAAACAAGACCGGGAGCTGACTGTGACTTGGATCATGAACTCCTTATTGCCAAATTCAGACTGAAATTGAAGAAAGTGGAGAAAACCACTAGACCATTCAGGTATGACCTAAATCAAATCCCTTATGACTATACAGTGGAAGTGAGAAATAGATTTAAAGGACTAGATCTGACAGACAGAGTGCCTGATGAACTATGGATGGAGGTTCGTGACATTGTACAGGAGACAGGAATCAAGACCAGCCCCAAGAAAAAGAAATGCAAAAAAAAAAAAAAGGCTGTCTGAGGAGGCCTTACAAATAACTGTGAAAAGAAAGGAAGTGAAAAGCAAAGGAGAAAAGGAAAGATATACCCATTTGAATGCAGAATTCCAAAGAATAGCAAGGAGAGATAAGAAAGCCTTCCTCAGAGATCAATGCAAAGAAATAGAGGAAAACAATAGAATGGGAAAGACTAGAGATCTCTTCAAGAAAATGAGAGATACAAAGGGAACATTTCATTCAAAGATGAGCACAATAAAGGACAAAAATGGTATGGACCTAACAGAAGCAGAAGATATTAAGAAGAGGTGGCAAGAATACACAGAAGAACTGTACAAAAAAGATCTTCATGACCCAGATAATCATGATGGTGTGATCACTCACCTAGAGCCAGACATCCTGGAATGTGAAGTCAAGTGGGCCTTAGGAAGCATCACTACGAACAAAGCTAGTGGAGGTGATGGAATTCCAGTTGAGCTATTTCAAATCCTGAAAGATGATGCTGTGAAAGTGCTGCACTCAATATGCCAGCAAATTTGGAAAACTCAGCAGTGGCTACAGGACTGGAAAAGGTCAGTTTTCATTCCAACCCCAAAGAAAGGCAATGCCAAAGAATGCTCAAACTACTGCACAATTGCACTCATCTCACACACTAGGACAGTAACGCTCAAAAGTCTCCAAGCGGCCACCATCACCCTAATTCCAAAACCAGATAAAGATGCCACAAAAAAAGAAAACTACAGGCCAATATCACTGATGAACATAGATGCAAAAATCCTTAACAAAATTCTAGCAAACAGAATCCAACAACATATTAAAAAAATCATACACCATGACCAAGTGGGCTTTATCCCAGGAATGCAAGGATTCTTTAATATCTGCAAATCAATCAATGTAATACACCACATTAACAAATTGAAAGATAAAAAACCATATGATTATCTCAATAGATGCAGAGAAAAGCCTTTGACAAAATTCAACATCCATTTATGATTAAAACTCTCCAGAAAAGCAGGAATAGAAGGAACATATCTCAAGATAATAAAAGCTATATATGACAAACCCACAGCAAGGCATTACCCTCAATGGTTTGAAAAATTGAAAGCATTTCCCCTAAAATCAGGAACAAGACAAGGGTGCCCACTCTCACCACTACTATTCAACATAGTGTTGGAAGTTTTGGCCACAGCAATCAGAGCAGAAAAAGAAGTAAAAGGAATCCAGATAGGAAAAGAAGAAGTGAAACTCTCGCTGTTTGCAGATGACATGATCCTCTACATAGAAAACCCTAAAGACTCTACCAGAAAATTACTAGAGCTAATCAATGAATATAGTAAAGTTGCAGGATATAAAATTAACACACAGAAATCCCTTGCATTCCTATATACTAACAATGAAAAAACAGAAAGAGAAATTAAGGAAACAATACCATTCACCATTGCAACAAAAAGAATAAAATACTTAGGAGTATATCTACCTAAAGAAACAAAAGACCTATACATAGAAAACTATAAAACACTGATGAAAGAAATCAAAGAGGACACAAACAGATGGAGAAACATACCGTGTTCATCGATTGGAAGAATCAATATTGTCAAAATGGCTATACTACCCAAAGCAATCTATAGATTCAATGCAATCCCTATCAAGCTACCAACAGTATTTTTCACAGAACTAGAACAAATAATTTCACAATTTGTATTGGAATACAAAAAACCTCTGAATAGCCAAAGTAATCTTGAGAAAGAAGAATGGAACTGGAGGTATCAACCTGCCTGACTTCAGACTCTACTACAAAGCCACAGTCATCAAGACAGTATGGTACTGGCACAAAGACAGAAATATAGATCAATGGAACAGAATAGAAAGCCCAGAGATAAATCCACGAACCTATGGACACCTTATCTTTGACAAAGGAGGCAAGGATATACAATGGAAAAAAGACAACCTCTTTAACAAGTGGTGCTGGGAAAACTGGTCAACCACCTGTAAAAGAATGAAACTAGAACACTTTCTAACACCATACACAAAAATAAACTCAAAATGGATTAAACATCTAAATGTAAGACCAGAAACTATAAAACTCCTAGAGGAGAACATAGGCAAAACACTCTCCGACATAAATCACAGCAGGATCCTCTATGACCCACCTCCCAGAATATTGGAAATAAAAGCAAAACTAAACAAATGGGACCTAATGAAACTTAAAAGCTTTTGCACAACAAAGGAAACTATAAGCAAGGTGAAAAGACAGCCTTCAGAATGGGAGAAAATAATAGCAAATGAAGAAACAGACAAAGGATTAATCTCAAAAATATACAAGCAACTCCTGCAGCTCAACTCCAGAAAAATAAATGACCCAATCAAAAAATGGGCCAAAGAACTAAACAGACATTTCTCCAAAGAAAACATACAGAATGGCTAACAAACACATGAAAAGATGCTCAACAGCACTCATTATCAGAGAAATGCAAATCAAAACCACAATGAGGCACCATTACACGCCAGTCAGATGGCTGCTATCCAAAAGTCTACAAGCAATAAATGCTGGAGAGGGTGTGGGGAAAAGGGACCCCTCTTACACTGTTGGTGGGAATGCAAACTAGTACAGTTGCTATGGATAACAGTGTGGAGATTTCTTAAAAAACTGGAAATAGAACTGCCATATGACCCAGCAATCCCACTTCTGGGCATACACACTGAGGAAACCAGATCTGAAAGAGACACATGCACCCCAATGTTCATCGCAGCACTGTTCATAATAGCCAGGACATGGAAGCAACCTAGATGCCCATCAGCAGAAGAATGGATAAGGAAGCTGTGGTACATATACACCATGGAATATTACTCAGCTGTTAAAAAGAATTCATTGGAATCAGTTCTAATGAGATGGATGAAACTGGAGCCCATTATACAGAGTGAAGTAAGCCAGAAAGATAAAGAACATTACAGCATACTAACACATATATATGGAATTTAGAAAGATGGTAATGATAACCCTATATGCAAAACAGAAAAAGAGACACAGATGTACAGAACAGACTTTTGGACTCTGTGGGAGAAGGCGAGGGTGGGATGTTTCAAGAGAACAGCATTGAAACATGTATATTATCTAGGGTGAAACAGATCACCAGCCCAGGTTGGATGCATGAGACAAGTGCTCGGACCTGGTGCACTGGGAAGACCCAGAGGGATCGGGTAGAGAGGGAGGTGGGAGGGGGGATCGGGATGGGGAACACATGTAAATCCATGGCTAATTCATGTCAATGTATGACAAAAACCACTACAATGTTGTAAAGTAATTAGCCTCCAACTAATAAAAATAAATGGAAAAAAAAATCTGCCTGCAAAAAAATAGAAAATAAAAATGAATAGAAAATCTGGCAAAAAAAAAAAAAGTCTCCAAGCCAGGCTTCAGCAACACGTGAACCGTGAACTTCCAGATGTTCAAGCTGGTTTTAGAAAAGGCAGAGGAACCAGAGATCAAATTGCCAACATCCGCTCAATCATGGAAAAAGCAAGAGAGTTCCAGAAAAACATCTATTTCTGCTTTATTGACTATGCCAAAGCCTTTGACTGTGTGGATCACAATAAACTGTGGAAAATTCTGAAAGAGATGGGAATACCAGACCACCTGACCTGCCTCTTGAGAAACCTATATGCAGGTCAGGAAGCAACAGTTAGAACTGGACATGGAACAACAGACTGGTTCCAAACAGGAAAAGGAGTACGTCAAGGCTGTACATTGTCCCCCTGCTTATTTAACTTATATGCAGAGTACATCATGAGAAACGCTGGGCTGGAAGATGCACAAGCTGGAATCAAGATTGCTGGGAGAAATATCAATAGCCTCAGATATGCAGATGACACCACCCTTATGGCAGAAAGTGAAGAACTAAAGAGCCTCTTGATGAAAGTGAAGGAGGAGAGTGAAAAAGTTGGTTTAAAGCTCAACATTCAGAAAACTAAGATCAAGGCATCCGGTCCCATCACTTCATGGCAAATAGATGGGGAAACAGAGGAAACAGTGGCTGACTTTATTTTTCTGAGCTCCAAAATCACTGCAGATGGTGACTGCAGCCATGAAATTAAAAGACGCTTACTCCTTGGAAGGAAAGTTATGACCAGCCTAGACAGTATATTAAAAAGCAATGACATTACTTTGCCAACAAAGGTCTGTCTAGTCAAGGCTATGGTTTTTCCTGTGGTCATGTATGGATGTGAGAGTTGGACTATAAAGAAAGCTGAGTGCAGAAGAGTTGATGCTTTTGAACTGTGGTGTTGGAGAAGACTCTTGAGAGTCCCTTGGACTGCAAGGAGATCCAACCAGTCCATCCTAAAGGAGATCAGTCCTGGGTGTTCACTGGAAGGACTGATGCTGAAGCTGAAACTCCAATACTTTGGCCACCTAATGCAAAGAGCTGACTCGTTTGAAAAGACCCTGATGCTGGGAGGGATTGAGGGCAGGAGGAGAAGGGGACGACAGAGGATAAGATGGTTGGATGGCATCACTGACTCAATGGACATGAGTTTGGGTAAACTCTGGGAATTGGTGATGGACAGGGAGGCCTGGCGTGCTGCGGTTCATGGGGTTGCAAAGAGTCTGACATGACTGAGCGACTGAACTGAACTGAACTGAAATCTCTTGCTTTTACCCCCCCTCCATGAAACCTACTTCTGCCCTCTGGAGTTACATAAGTTTATAGTCTCTCATCTTATTAAAAGGCTCTCTCATTTGAATAATGTTGTCTTTGTACTTGGTGTTCTAACTTGTGAACCTGAGCATCCCTGGTTTCTTTAAGTAATCTTTATCAGATAAGGATTCCAGACTTTTGTTCCCCAAGTGGTTACCTCTAGAAACAACTTAATTATAACTATCTAGAAAGTGACCCCTGTACACAGCATAAGACACTGCCATGTGCTAACAATAACTGATACACAGGAGAGGATCATCACTTTTCCAAAGTCACACTGGTGGTAAGTGGAATAGGCACAATTTAAAGCCGGGGCTTCAGCCTTCTATGCCAGTTCCCATTTGATCTATAAATATAGATGAAGAGTAAAGTCCCTTTCATTCCTTCTCCAACCACATCTTAACACAATAATCTCAATTCGGCCTCATTTACCTTATATTTAGTAATCTTCTTCCAAATCCAGACATACAAACACTGGAACTGGCCTGGGCAACCTGGGATGTAGGGTCACCTTTATATATTTCCTTTGCATATCTGCCTTTTAATAATTAAAGCTGCAGGTATTTATGAGAATAAACAGAGTGAATAAAATATAAAGAAAACAAAGGAGATTTATTTTTTTAAAAAGACCTCTTAAAATAAGCTTTTGTCTTTTTTCCTACATTAAAGATTAGATAACCTTTTCTCAGCGCATCCAGTGAATTTTCAAGGGCATTTCCCCCTCATTTGCCCTTTGAAATGGAATTACTGCCATTTAAAGGTGATATGCAAACTGTCATACCTACGCTTACTACAGCTGTCTAAGAATATGACATTCAGGCTGATGTATATTGCTGGAGGGTGATGGACAAGGAGCTGGTATGATGTTAACACATCCTCTACTTCACTTGTAAACAGAATTCTATTTTCATTTCTGTCAGACCTGAGGTTTGGATTGAATTTTAGTTTCCTAGTCCCCAGGAGCATATCTATGTGATCTTTACAAATAATTGTCCCAAATATGAAGTTGACCACATGGCAGTTGGTCCAAAAATGCAACCAACTTGTCCAAAATTTGTAGGGTTTATCCTGGAGAAGGAAATGGCAACCCACTCCAGTATACCTGCCTGGAAAATCCCATGGATCGAGGAGCCTGGTAGGCTACAGTCCATGGGGTCACAAAGAGTCAGACAGGACTGAGTGACTTCACTTTCACTTTCATTTTCATGCTGGAGAAATTAGTGCTGTTTTCACCAGAAGTAGCTAACTTCCTTCTAGTTGGTCTTGGGTCTGTTAAGCAGGTGCAGAAATTTAAAGAAAGAGGGGGGAAGCGTGGCCCCTGCCTCCCACTCATTTTACAATCTCCTAAGGAAATGAACTGAAAAAAAAAATGTAATGATGAAGCTTGAACTGAAGTCCATGGAAGAAGGAGAGAAGAGACTTAAGTGGATAGCACTGGCCACATCCGGCATCATAGGCGTGGTGGACATTGAAGCTGGGCAGAATTTCCATAGAAAGAGAGGAAGGCTTTCTGACTCATGCATAGAGACACCTGATTATTATTAATTTGTACTCTGCTTTTACTTGTTTCATATCCTGTGCTAGATTCTGAATATATAGAAAGAAAAATAATAAAAGACTACACTAAAGTTTCTATTCCTGAATACTCAGTACTTACTACTGGACACCATGACGGTTTTGGAATACATATTCCTTTCATTTGTGATTTAGTATCAGGAAGTGTATCTATACCACAGAAGGAAACAAACTCCTTTGTGCTCTCTTACATGCCTATATTCATGAAATCCTAAATTTGTGTTGTCATAGATGAAGAAATTTCATTTTAAAAAATCAGCAAATTCCATCTGGTCTATGCAACAGGTTCTTTAGAGGATATCACGCATGTTTTTACAAATTCACCTCATTGGCTTGCTCCTGAGTGGGTAATTAATTATTTAAGAATTCTGAGGGACAGATGGATTCCTTTCTATTGTCAACACGTATATTCCCAAAAACTGATTTGAGAAAAAAATGGACAATAGAAGCAAATTAATATTTCCAAAAATAGTATACTACTGGGAAGTGATATAATTAAAATCTTCTTAATACCATAAAAAGGAGGCAGATTTTGTCTTGGCTGTTTCAGTTCAATGTGCATCAAAGGCAAGAGCGTTGACTACATCACCTGCCAAGCCCCCTTCTGTCTTTTTATTCCATACTTTTTTAGAAGTGCAATATCTATTGATATAAAATAAGCACTTGCAAAGGACCAAAAGAGTGTTCAGAAGGCTGTCACAAGAAAGCTGATGAAGGACTCCTCAAAAGTTTTGTAAATTCACATGCAAAAATTAGGGTCCGGTAACCATAATTTAATTAAAACTTTTTTTTGAAAAAGGAAATGTTTTTCTTCATATTTTATCTCTATGACAACTAAATAGGTTTGGAGCAGTGCCATTATACTAATTAAGGACATGGCCTCACAACATGGCCTTCTATGAAGATTAAACGCAAATGTGTGCATTATCTAGTTTCAATTAGGCTGCTGCATTCCTGGCTTGCAGTTGTGAGCAAACACTGTTTTGTATAAAGAACATGAATTGAAAATTGTTTCTTAAGGATTAGATAAAACTAAGGGAAATGAAAAGGAGCCCGCTGCTTGTATCACACACATTGATGTAGAACCTGGAGGTCTGTATCCACTCATTTATCTTTCCATCCTTCTGTCTGACATCACTGAGCCCCTCCTGTAAGCCAGGCAAAGTCTGGGAGGACAAATAAAAATTTCTGTCTTTACTAATGAGCTCCCTCTGGTGATGGCGACCCACGTAAACATGATAATTACAAAACATGCCCAGAGCATCTGGATTATAACGAGATGAAACCCACTGGTAGCAGGGTTGGGGGTGGGGGTGGGAGACAGAAGAATGTCCTCTGGGAAGATACAAACAACCTAATGCTTATTTGCTTATATTTTATTTATTGTTTATCTATATCCCTACTCATTTTCCATCTCATATTATTTTGATGGAAATTGTTTCACCTGTGAATATGTCAGTATGTATCTCTAAAAGATAAGGACCTATTTTTAATACTATCACAATATCATTATCACATCTAAAATATTACCAATAACATCACCAAATATCCAGTTGGTATTCATATTCCCAACTGTCTCATAAATGTCATGAATTTTTTTTTTAGTTTGTCTGAATCTGGATCCAATATGTTTACTAACAACAATTAGTTGATTCATCTTTTAAGTGCTTTCCCTACATTTCTTTTCTCTTTGTTACTTATTTGTTGAAGAAGTCTGACTTTTAAAGGATGAGTGGGAGGGACGTTCAAGAGGGAGGGGATATATGGTATACTTAAAACTGATTCACATTGTTGGGCAGCAGAAGCTAACACAACATTGTAATGTGATTACCCTCCAAAAAATCTGATGATAAACCATAAAGGAAAAGAATATTAAAAAAGAATGTATATATGTATAACTGAATCACTTTGCTGTTCAACAGGAATTAACATTGTAAATTGACTATACATCAATATAAAATTGAAGGGAAGCCCAATAATAAAAAAATAAATAAGAAAAAAGATAAAATCAAACAAAAAACCAACCAACAACAACAAAAAAAAGGATGAGTGGGGTTAAGGTAAAGAAGAAAGGATTAGGGAAAGCAGTTTCTAACAAAAAATACTACAAAGACATCAAGGTCTTCTTTGCTTTCCTTAAACACAAACTCTGTGATCATTTTTATTTCAGAAATACTGCTCAGTATACACTACCTCCTTTGAATACTCACTGGAAGGACTGATGCTGAAGCTGAGGCTCCAATATGTTGGCCACCTAATGCGAACAGCTGACTCACTGGAAAAGTCCCTGATGCTGGGAAAGACTGAGGGCAGGAGAAGAGGGGGTCAGAGGATGAGACGGCTGGATGGCATCACCGACTCACTGAACATGAGTTTGAGCAAGCTCCAGGAGATAGCAAAGGACAGGGACGCCTGGCGTGCTGCAGTCCATGGGGTCACAGAGAGCTGGACAGGACTGGGCAACCGTGTGACTGAATGACAAACACTGTCTCCTTACAATGCCCTTCTCCATGTGGCTGGTAAATTCCCACATCACCTTCAAGGCTCAGCTCCGAAATTATTCTCAACTTCTAAATCTCACACTGTCTCCACCCTCCCTAAAATATTACCTGGGATCTATCAATTAACCATGTTAGATGCTGGGCAGGAAAAGGTAAATGAAATCAAATCCCTGCCCTCAAGAAACTCACTGGGGGATATTTTTGGCAAGAAAGACAGTGATGCCACACTCTGGCCTCTAAATGTACATTTCCCCGTATAATTCAGTCATAGCAAGTATGTGCTCATTGCTGTGTAAGGCATAAGCTTGGAAGCAGTCAGAAAAAGTTAGATTTGCTACAAAATCATTAATGAATAGTCCTGCTCTTTCAGTTTTGATTTAAAGATAGAAAGCATGACTTTGTCAATAGGCTAAATACTTAAGACTGCGTGCTTTATAGCTTTTTCTAAGGTTCCTATCTTATGCAAAGGCTGTAAGAAGACTAATACTGGAATATTAGATAATCAAATTGTAATGAGTTTAGCTGGTTCTCTATGGCTCACATTTCTACTTTTTATATAGCTGTTGAAGCAACTGAAGCAAACAATATAAAAATGTATTACCCAATCATAATTGTAAATCATGCTCTTGATGATGGAAAGCCCAGAACACTCTTTTGTTCACTTCAGGGCTGTCAATATTTCATTGGGTTTGCACGTTTGGGCCTTTACAAGTAAAAATAAATGATCTTCATATTTACCATGCCAGCACCTTATACAGTGTCTTGCATATAACGGACAGGAATGGATGACACTGGGCTTTCCTGCCACTTTGTAGCTGTGTGATCAAGTCTTATATTCTCCTCTCCTCCCAGAGTGCAGTTATGAGAGATAAAGGAGATAGTGTGCACAAGGCAGCAATAAATACATGCGAGATTTAGTTATCATTTGTTAAATAAATCAATGAAAAAACTGAATATTTTGCCCCGTCCTTCATTCCTGTCCTACTCAAATTCCTGGCCAATCTCTCCAGACAACCTCAAGTAATATCTCCTTTATCACTGCTTTAAAAATTACACAGGGCTATCTCAAGCATTTTAGCACATACATTGTGCTAAAAAAAAGCACATACATTGTTTCTGTGTCCGACTGTTATTCTCCTCCATTGTAGCCACAGCTTTTAAAAAATGAGATGGGTCTGACACAGAAGTGATGTCAAAATATTTAACACCTAACTCTTCAGTTAATCTCTAGCTAATCAATTAGCTCTTCAGCTGCTCAATCAAGGCCTGGGAAAGGAACTGGAGTTGGGAGTAGTTTAAAGCAGCTCGGAGGGGGAAAAGCTATTTACCAAGAAGAATATAAGCATTTCAGTGATTTAAGAACCAGGAGTTCTGTGTGTAGTCTGAATGTCAATACTGGTCTCTTTGATACATCTCTGGCATCCCCTATTTGTTAGAAACTCAAAACACTTACTAATGAGGTGAGATATTCAGCCCAGAAACAGTTTATCTTGCTATTTCTCTACCTGCATAAGGAAACCTCAAAACTAAACAAAGAAGAGTTTATCTGGTTTGTGCTACGAGAAGTAAAGTCATGTCATGGGATAATGGTACTTTTTCATTCTGGGATGACATATGTGCTTTCAAAAAATCAACATTATCCATCACCCTTCCACTATTTTTAGTTTCTTCTTGCTCTGCACCGAAGAGCTGTCTTATACAGAAGAAACCAGTGCCCTGGGAAGCATTTGCTACCTGATCACTGCTGCCTCCTCTCACTCAGGCATGTTCTCTGAGTGAGTCTCTGGCTCCCCACTCACACAGCTGGGCTGTGACCAGCCACACGCTTGGCTTTGTGTTTTCTGAACAGATTTGCTGCACCAGAAGCAAATGGCAAGAGAAAATAAACTTTGATTCCTTTCGCTGCCATTACTGAGTGTTCTTTGGAAAGGAGCTAGAGGAATGAGTATCTAGGACCACGCTCATTAGGTAGGTGGGTTGACAGCATTTAACAACCTTCATGACATAAAAAGAGAATGTTTTATGATTGCATTTAGATGCCAGAAAATTGTGAACAGTATGAGCACACTTCCTATAGAAAGGAAGTCATAGTCTCGTCACTCCTGTGCTGCAAAACGGGAAAAACAACCCAAAACACGTTTAAATAAATCTGGAGTCAGGAGTTTTAGTAAAAACTGTTACCAAGCCCACCTAGTACAGTTTTATACAGGAAGTATTTTACTTCTTCAATGGAAAGAAAAAGTGAGTATTGCCTAAGGCTGAAGAACTAAAGAAGGAATATATTATATAAACTATGAATAACACAGACACCAAAATTTAATCTAATTTTGCTATGGAGCACTGGTATCTGGCTAACAAATATTTTAGTCTATCTCATTCTCGGTAAGGTAATATACTACACAATTAGCAAGTAAACGCATCTACCCTCATTTGTCTTATACCTTTGCTTTGTTTTTGTCTTATATAATTTTTTAGCATCAAAAATTTCATGATATCAAAATCTAAATAAATCTGAGGCACCGAGTGAGCCAAACTTCTTGAAAAGGTCTCACAGAAGCAAAAAAGGGAGAAAAAAAAGATGACAATGGTATTGTCGAGCTCTAAAGTTCTATAATTTTGAAACAGGGGACAAATTTTAAGGTTCATATTGAACTGACTTCAAATCTGTACACACATTGTAAAAAAATAATGATATGACTGTGGCTCTGCTTAAAACCCAACTGTTACCATCCAATAACAACAGGTTTTGGTGAAACTAATACATCAGGTTTTCTATTAATTATACCACTGGTCAAATTGCTTCTAGCTGGCAACTTCTGCAATAGGGCCAATGTGAAGATAAACAGAGAGCTACATAATTACCTGGTTAGCTTTTGTGACTGCAGAAAGCTTTTTCCTCTGCCTCACGCCCTTGCCTCTTTCTTATTTCTTGGTAAACCCCTGCTCATCATGCCAATATTTAAAGGCGTGCACTGCCTTCTTCCCACCCTGTACTACACTAACTCCAGTGGACATCTGTATGCTGTGTGCTGTACATGTCACAAGCTGAAGACCAAGTATCATTCCACCAGCACCACAATCTCGCTTTTTGTTTGTTTTTTTTTTCTTTTGACCACACTGCATGGCTTATAGGATCTTAGTTCCCCAAGCAGGGATTTAACCCGGGCCCCCACAGTGACAGTGGAGAGTCCTAACCACTGGGCCACCAGGGAATTCCTCACTATCCCTTCCTAACAGTAACAGCTGCCAGACTTTGTTTTGGGACTTCTCAGGTCATAGGGAGTCTGCCTTTATCCTGTTTAAGCTTCACAGTG
Organism: Cervus canadensis; assembly: GCF_019320065.1. NCBI lineage: Eukaryota > Metazoa > Chordata > Mammalia > Artiodactyla > Cervidae > Cervus > Cervus canadensis. The sequence continues at coordinate 5,983,697 of NC_057414.1, read as the reverse complement.
GGCTGGTGATTTGGCTCTATGTTCATGGGTAAGCCAGTCCATTCAAAGTGAACTTTAGGTACCATTCTCAGGCTCACTTTCTGGCTGGATATGACTAAGAAAACAAGCTGTCCAGGAGCCACTGGCAACCATTCTGGAACCATGAGGGCAGTTAGGGTTAGGATACAGCTAATCTCAATACAGACAGCATGTCAAAACCTAAAGAAACAGATTTCTTGACAGCTCTGTGAGCCACAGGATCAGACCTCTGAGGCTGTTTTTACTGCTGTACTTTTGGGTTACAATCACCAATACATTTCCTTTATCAATCAAGCCAGTTTGAGTCATGGTGCCTGTTCCTTGCAATAGAAAGCAACCTCAACTGCTCTTGTTATGGCGCAGTAGGGATCACATTGTGTTACAACTGTGGGCTCACGTGCCCATTCCTCTCGGATTATAAACGCGGTGAGTCCAAGGATTATGACTGTTCCTTTTTGTAATCTCAGCACCTAGCAGAACATCTGGCATGCTATGCATACTAACTGATTAACAACTGACAAACAAGCAAGCAAACAAGTATGTAACACAAGCTAATCCAGATTATTCCAGCCAAAAAACACCTCTTTCCCAGTATTTTACATTTTAAAAAATGTGACTGGAGCCCTTCTACTGAGTTAGATATCCACGGCATATTTATAACCATTTTCTATTCTAATTCAGTTAACTAACAGTGCTTTTTCTCCTTTTTCCTCCTAATTACATAAATAATACATGCTCATTACCAAAGTTCAAATGATACATAAAGCATAAAAAATAAAGTAAAAGATGATGGGATTACCATCACCCAAGGCATACTCAATTAGAAGTTTTCAATTCAGAGGTTAAATGGCAAATTTTGTTTTGTCCTGTTTCTATTTGTCAAATGTGACACAGACATTAGTCGTCACAGAATCATAAGTTTAACTTCTGTATTTTCAGACTGGGGGAACATTTGATGTAGGCACACTATGCGCTGAGTTTTTAATGTGCTAGATGCTCTCATGTGGATGAGGGAATAGCTGTTTACCAGGACATGAGTTGTCTCATTTTTGTTTTCCCAACAGCCGTGCTTTATAGCTAAGGAAAGTAAGGTTGCCAGATTTGGTAGTAGAAAATATGTCCCAGGTTTGGGAATATACACACTGCTATATTTAAAATGGATAAGTGACAAGGACCTACTGTATAGCACAAAGAACTCTGCTCAATGTTATGTGGCAGCCGGGATGGGAGGGGAATTTCGGGGAGAATGGATACGTGTATATGTATGGCTGAGTCCCTTCCCTGGTCACTTGGAATTATCACAACATTCGGCTATATCCCAAAACAAAACAAAAAAAGGTTTTGATTCTTTTTTTTTTTAATGGGGGGGGGTACCCGAAATTAGCACTGAACTCTAAGAGCAACTACAGTTTCAAACAGCATATGGATAAACGGCAGTTTTAACCCAGCTGACCCTAATGTCACCTTCCAAAGTCAGTCTATGCCTCTGAACTAGAAAAAAGACCAATGTCTAGCCTTGATGGATCACGTTGCAGTCAATTCCAAAATGGAACTTGAAAAGCTTTTAGTCTGAGATCTTCATAGTTTTGACCACTTTCTTGATCAAGTGACTTCTTTTGGTTTAATGGGGAAAGGTCAAAAGCAAAAACGAAAGCCCCACAAAACCAACCCACTGGAGTTTTAGCTTCACCACTCTGAAGTATAGGTAAACATTCTTCAGTGCAGTGTAGGGCTGTTCCTAACATTCCGGGGGCCGGGGGGCCCAAGGTAAGAATACAAGTAGAGTATGGCAGAAACCAACACAACATTGTAAAGCAATCACCCTCCAATTAAAAACATATACAATTTTAAACAATAAATTTTTAAAAAAAGCAAAAAAAAGTCGAGGCCCCCGGACCTGGGCCAGCCCCTTGTCTTTTCCATAGTTCCTTCCTGCACCACAAAAGGCCTTTTGTGCGGATGTGTGGCTATCCCAAGTCCAGTGATGATCAACAAAATACCACTCCCTGGCCTCAACCCTAACCCCATGCCAGTAGCAAAGGCACGGATATCCTCACACCCAGGGGTGGGCACACACGTATGACCCTTGGAAATGGGCTCAGGATTGTTTAGGGAATAAATTCTGGGATCCTATTTACCCCGAATATGGGCTAGAAAGCAAGTTCCAAATGGGCCCAGCCTCTTGCATCAGAGACTCCTCTCAAGTCAGAGAAATGCTGTCCAAGTCAAAGGACAATACTAGTTCAGGGTAACTTTTAGATCTTATCTTGAATTTAAGATATACGAACTTCTAAAATTCCATGCCTTTTAATACTAAATTTTATACTTTGGTGAGGACTGTAAAGATGGCTCAGGAAAATTTGACCTTGATTAGTTAGCACAGACCAAAAATGAGAGTAATGAAAGTCTCCAACTTCATTTTTTTATACCCCCTGAATTCTGACAGAGGTTAAATACATGGGGAGAAGAGTCAAGGCAGTTATAGGTCCAAGATCCCAAAAATGGAGTCATGTAACACTAGGCAAGCCCTACTAAATCTTCCTACCAAGGTGGTTACAGTATAGATTCTATAAGCAGACATGTGTGAGTTCAAATTCTAAGTGCTGCCGTAAGCCAATTTATTTTTTAAATTAATAATTAATTTTTTTAATTGAAGGATTATTGCTTTACAGAATTTTGTTGTTTTCTGTCAAACCTCAACATGAATCAGCCATGTTGATTCATGAATAGGTATATATATCCCCTCCCTCCCATCTCGCTCCCCACCCCACCCCTCTAGGCTGATACAGAGCCCCTGTCTGAGTTTCCTGAGCCACACAGCACATTCCCATCGGCTCTCTATTTTACACATGGTCATGTAAATTTCCATGTTGCTCTCTCCATAACTCTCACCCTCTCCTCCCCTCTCCCCGTGTCCGTAAGTCTGTTCTCTATGTCTGTTTCTCCATTGCCATAAGCCAATTTAAATTAGTATTTAAATAAACTTTCCTCTAATCTCATTTCCGAATTTGATATTGAGAAGCAAGATAGTACCTACCCAGTAGAGTCATGATGCAGAGTAAATGAGAAAAAGCAGGTAAAACATACAGCACAGTGTCTATCTACTATTATAATTACTAGTTTAATGCAAAGTCTTTAAATGCAATGTCAGGGTCAGCATTATGGCCTATTCATTGTTTGGTAAATAACTTAGAAGGCTATGATATATTATCTGGCATCAGCTTACCTCCATGCTCCACATTTGAAATCAAGTTTATTCTTTGAATAAGTATGTAAAGACATTAGATATCGTTCTAAGAATTAGTGAAATGTGAACTGAAAGGTAATAATTATGTTTACTAGGTTTCCAAAATAAAACAAAAAAATCATCTGACAGAAGTATATCTTGCTAACAAGAAAATTTTTATAATCTTCCTTTTTAATGTGCATATTTCTTTCAAATCAACATTAAATGAGTTTATATATTTTACAAAATTCGACATCTAACCATAATGACTACCTCTCACTGGATTCCCTTTGTATCAAACAGTGTATTGTCGGTAACACGTACACAGCATCACCATTCTGGCATCACCTTCCTAAGCTCCCCGAGCCCATTTTAAGGATAAGGAGAGTGAGGTGGTGATCACAGAGACACAGGCCCCTGCCCTTCCCGTTTGCTCGCTGCTGAAGCCAGGCCTGGGAACAGCTCCTGTAGGCCTCTCCCCGTTCTACCCCCCACAACCTTTCTCAGAAACCGTGTGTCATGTAGGCAAAATGCTCATGCCTCTTGGCTTTTAACCCTTTCTTAAGAGGCAAGTTTTTTGGTGTGTATGTGCTCTCTCAGAAGGTTCTTGTTATAGTTCATATTCGTCTTCCTGTAAATTTAATTGAGAATAACTCATGCTAAATTTTCTTTTGTTGCTATTAAAGGAGCTGATTCCTGGTGGGTGGAGATGAAAAAAATCACCACCAAATGAGAAGAAACTCAGTTTATGGAAATTAGTTCATTGGCTTATTTCTCCATAAAACCACACTGAATCAAAACCCAGATACTGCTGCAAAATAAACCAGGGGCTCTGGCAGGAGATTTTTTAAAATACAGTACAGTAAAATTCAGTGTACAATATATTGCAAAGGTACTTTACAACCATGTTCTTGGCATTAAGATACATTAACACTTTTAGGAACATTCAGGTGTGTGTCATGATCTTTACAAAGCATAGTGTGCTGATCAAACCATCAAATACAGATATTGGTTTATACCTGCAATGATTTGCTGAATTTCCTATCTTGATCATTACTGCTGTACCCCGGAGGTTTTGAACTGAACATAAGACAAAAAGACATTTTACAGACCCCTTGTGGGGCAACCGTTTGTAGATCAGAAACCAAGTCTCAGGTTACACACCCCTAAGTGCCAACCACAATACATCACTCCTCTGCTCTTTGAGCAGAACTTATTCAGAGAAATGGAAAATATGGAAAAGCTATTTATGGACAAAAGAAGTATGCCTGGAAAATGTGTTCCTGAAAAAAAAGATACATTCCATATTCCAAATTTGCCAAGTTTTGGGTTTTGGTGCAATCAGAAAGTGTGCTAGGAATGGAGAAACAACTTTATCTGAAGTACAGTGGTACTGGTGACCAAAATATTTATCAGGAAAAAGCAAAGAGCATGCTGGGGGAGGGTGCATACTTTTTATCAAGGCGATGCTAAAACGAGTTGCTTTCCTTGAGGATAAAGAGGACGTTCTTTTCAGATCTACAGATTCCACATCTAAAGAGAAAGTACAATTATGCATAAAGTAAATGCTTTGGACAGACAAACCGTTATGGGTCCAGAAGACAGTAGCTCCTTGCCAGTGAAATAAAGCAAATGTCAACAAGCCAGACACACTTGAAACATTCAGAAAAATGTCTTGCTATTCCTTTCCATACATAACATGCCATATGACACCACAGTTAAATCTGTTACTGCAAAGAAAAAAAAAAAGTGCATCAAGCTGCGGTTTCCATGAGATTTGGACAGAGGCAAACAACGCGGCAGAAAGGAGTCCGCGACGGTAAGAGTCTCGCTTCTTTCCTTCTGAGGAGGAAATGACTTCCTACAGCTAGCTGACCAGGAGTTCGCGCTCACCCTGCCCGGAGCCAGGATCCGGAGTGTGCCCAGATGCGGACCAAAACGCAGCTTCAGGTAATTATTAACGGGAATAGGAAACTAGAGAAAACAGTCCCAAGTTACGCAAATACAACGGTCCTGCTTTCTGCATTTGTCTGTCCTGCGGGTGGGTTGTACAGCTCTTTCCATAACGATCCAGTCTGTTTTTTTTCCCTCCTTCTCCCACATCACCAACAGGCATGCCAAATGCAAATCTGCTCACATTCTGATCCCATTCCGGCAAAAACACAGGGACTACCACCATACTGAGTTTCACAATAATCTCCACAATGACAATTATTCACAGCCCTTCAGTTCTGTTCACACAAAAGATTGCAATTTGAATCTTGCCTTGCATAGGTTCAGCTCTAT